>NC_056747.1:135812078-135959955 GCF_019279795.1 Protopterus annectens
ATGGTTTATGACATATATTTTTTTCTTTAAATATCTACTTTAGTACGTAAAAATGTTCTTCTGGGACAGATGAAGGGACAACTGCTAAAAAAAAAAACTCCTCTTTTCTACCCATAAGCATTCTTGTGCTGTAACTATTTTTAAACAAAATCATACAAAGTTTATTTGCCAGTTCCTAATTTCCAAGGGTCCTTTATATTGTTAACAACTACTACATAAAGTGGACAATCACTGAATATTTCTACACAGAATCCTAACCAGGAATGCCAAGTTTTATCTGGTAGCATCCCTGAAGTTTCCAACTCCTAAAATTTCAAGGCCTCCTTACATATATTACTGCTGAACACAAACCAATATACATAGATGTAATCCACAAGTATACGAGGGTACTACAAATGAACACCAAGCACAGGTTCTATAAGCCACTTTTCACAAGGTGCTAGAGACAGATAAGTACTTAAAATTGCTGAGATACTGTCATTTTGAAGGGTCACCAGCAACTCAACCAACTTGGTTAAACTTTACTGCAAAGTTTTTTAAAATCCTAATAGCAATGCAGCTATGGAATACACCTTGAAATTTAGATATACCTACTCAAATCTTATTCTGTTCCAAGACATGCATTTTCTTCTAATGACAAAAACCAAAAAAAAAAAAAAATTAAAAAGAATTAAACATAAAACAGGTCTGAAATACAGAAGTCAGTTTGTTTAGCCAGGTGTGTGTGTGTGTGTGTGTATGTGTGTGTGTGTGTGTTGGTGGGGGATGGTGACAGCAAAAGTCTGACTGCATGCATTTCATCTGGGCCAGAAGCTGGAAAGCAGGCCTCTGCTATAGCACTGTGCCAACCCACTAAGGCATAAGCAGAAATCTCCAGAATGTTGTGGATTACCATATTCAGTGGATGGGTAAGAAAAGTGACAGGGCACTTTATCACTTAAACTGGACAGAGAAATTCCCACCCCTGTCCCACAACACACAATGGACTTAATGTGGGCTGCTGCTTCTAACGGGAAAAAGGGAATGAAAGTGTCAACTGAACACCAGAGAAAGCCAATGGTCAAACAGGTAAGGAGTCAAAAACATGGAATAGTTCGGATACACAGGAAAATGTAAACCTGAAACAGAAAAATCTGGTTAACCACTGTTTCAAAGCAAGGAAGATGCTGCGCAATTATAATTCGAGTACACTGCAGGACAGACCATTTCTGACTGTAGGTCCATAAGCAAGCCTGGCATTCATCTGCTTAAGTAAACAACATGGAATGCAAACATTTTATCCATACTTGCAGAAATGAAGCCAATTCTTTCCTGGTAGAATGTTGAGATAAGATATTAAACACTAAACTTCAAGGACAAGATACTGATGTTTCATTTAGCAACTCCAATCAGGTAGGTACTCAGTAAAAAAAAAAAATGCAAATAACTCTGCCTCTGTTTCAACATGTGCCATCAGTGAGAGTTGGCTCCTAAATACAAGTACTCCATAACTTTATGCTCAGTGTCAATAGGTAAAAAGCCATACTGAAAGACGTCTTCATTAAGAACCTCTGAGATGTGGGAATGAAGACAGAACTGCAAATTACATATCAAAACAAACAGCACATATATATCACATCTGATCACAAAAAGTTTTACATTCATCATTAACAATGTCTCGGTATACTTGTCACATTACTGTTGCTAGCTGCACTCACAATGAATATAAAAATATCCATTTTATGTTATATGCAGACACTATTTTAAAAACTCCTGACAGACAGCAAGTACAGAATTTTATATCACGTACCTGACCACAAGCTGAAAACTCTGACAGTCTGAAGGGGTGATTGGCATCACAAACACGGAGTACTGCTAGACTTTACAATTCAAAACTCAAGCATTAAGATTAACTTTTTTTTTTTTTAAAAAAGAAAATTTATTTTCACCATTAATATGCATGATCCTGTGAAGATGACAAGGTACAAACCCAAAATTTAATACTATTCTGAACCACATGAAAAAGGAGGCTCTTTAGTCAGAGATCCAAATAGGTGACATGAAATACAAGCCCAGAAAATAATTTAGCATCCCAGCTAATTTTAGGAAAGTATTGCAGCAACGTATCACTTTTGATGACATTGTGACTTACAAGTACACTGAAGCACGACATTACTGTTTTGCAGTAAACCTGCTGATTTTTTTCATACGGCCTAAAAATAGCTTTACTGCATAAAGCTATTTTCAAGTTTTACATTTTAACATTTTAACTCTTGTACCATGAAATAACCAAGACAGACTGCCACTTCATTAACTTAATCAACAGATATAATACAATATTTATTAGGTAAAACAAATTACCTCTCAAATTAGCAGAAATGGCATCAATCATTACCTAAGCAAGATGGTAAATGACTGTTGAACCTTTCTGCTGCCAGTTTTATAAAACAACCTAAAATGGTCTGCAAAAATGTTTTCTTTTTCTAATAAAATTCAGCACTAAAATAAAATGTATGGACTTCAGGATCGGGCGTATATCACTCTTGGACTGGAGGGTCTGTCGGTTCTCGCTTCACTGAAAGAAAGAAGAACAGTATTAGAAATGGCTTCAATTAAATAATACTTTCTCAATTAACTAAGATGCTACTACACTACTAAACATGACATGTAGAATGAGCTTATTATTTTTAGTTCATGTCACAATGCCTTCTACATTCTAGATGTACAAGCTATTCAGCTGCTGTTTGTTTTTGATCTAGTATGCTGCAGAACTATACCTAAAGATAAACTGCCATTATCAAGGATAGTTATGTTATTTCCAAACACACTTACTACATAAAAATCAGACTCATTAGCATTGATTTTTTCCCCCCAAAGAAATGCACTGCTTCTACTGTTGGGGGGTCTGAATGGAGAGATGATAAAATCAGCAACAAAACAAGAGTAGCACTGCTGGAATTGAATTTATCCTCAAGTCTTAGTGATTACCTTAAAAAGCATTTTATATAGTATATATCATAGACAAAAGTAGGACAAAAAAATGGACAGCTGGGTGCATAAGTCCCAGGATAAAAAAAATTCCCAATCCTGGTGAGCACACTGGTGCTAGGACTGGGGAAAAATGACAATTTGTAATCCTCAAGATACTGACACATTGCGCCAATGGGGTTAAGCCAGCCTCAGGGGAAGGATAGCTCTCCTGTTGTAGAAGGAAGTATACAGCCCACAAAATCTGCTACGCTAAAAACAGCCATAAAGATGACAGAGTGGACTATTAGGATAAGAAAGAAATTATGTATTGTTACTATTATAATGCAAGCGAAAGCCGCGGTGGTGCAGCAGTAGCATTGTCGCCTCACAGCAAGAGGTTCTCCCGTTCGATTCTCGGCTGGAGCGCCTTCTGTGTGGTGTCGGTATGTCCTCCCCGTGGTGGAGTGGTGTTCGAAAGATGTGTAGAATGGGCGTGCCTTCATTGAAGGTTGGGCATCGAGCTGGCACCGTAAAAATCTACTGCCAATCATTATCGGACCGAAGTTCCGCTGTGGCAACCCCTAACCGGGAAAGGCTGAAAGAAGAACAAACTATTATGCAAGCAGCCCAGGATTTCCGGACAGAAAATGCACAAAAGGACAGAGAAATTAGAGGAAATAAAAATACTCGCACAATAAAAAATGTTAAAAACTTAAAATGCAAATTTGCATTAATTTAAACTGATTCATGAAAAGCATTATATAGACCAAGAAAGCTTGAGACATTTGGAAAAAGAAGCAACTGAGGAAGTGCAAAAATATAAACAAAATCTACAGATTTTTGAAAGGTATAAAAAGATCTAGGGACATGGGGAAAAAAGAGATCTGACATGTTGCAATATCTATACAAAGAAGAAAGCCAAATGAATCAATACAAAAAAGCAGCTCCAAAGATATTCGAAGAGAAATACAGGCAAAGGCATTAAGATATGGAAAATGTCACAATACAAAAAATAAGATCATAAAGGGGAATGCAGAACAGAAGATTAATAAAGTAGAAATTAAAAAAAAAAAATAGAAGTCAGTTACAGAATACCTGTGAAGTGAAGACTTTAGCGTGGAAAGTCCATCACAGGTTATGTCACAGCATGATGGAACAACAAGTCCACCAAGTAAGAGGAAACAGGAGGAGTGGGAGAAGGAAGAAATATGGACATGGGAAAAAAACACCACCAAAGATATTTAGAGAGAAATGCAGGTAAAGGCATCCGGATATGGAACATTTTACAACACAAAACATAAGAAAAAGGGGGGGGGTAGAAAAGATTATTACCATTGGAGAGGTTAAAGAAACAAAGTTATGAATTACCTGGGAAGGATATAGTGAAGAAAATCTAATTTTGATAACATTATAGCATGATAGAACAATGAGCTCCTAAAATAAGGAGAAACAATTAGAGTGGGAAGCATCTGATCAGTTGCCATATGAAGATACTTTAGATTCTGCATTAAAAAAAATCAGTACAAAAGTTCAGCCGGAGTTTTACAGCAAGGGAAGGAACAGGAAACTGGTAAATTCTGATGCAGTCAATGTTGTGGAATGATAGTCCAGTGAGCTTCCATATGAATGAGCAAGAGATGACAAGATGAAGCTGAAGAGAATATGGCACAGGAAGATGTTCTGGAACTTTCTGTAGAATGCCCGCAGGAAACGTAGAACAAAGAATATGCCCCTAGTTTAGATGAAAATGATCTAAGGGAAGAGTTGCTTGATTTAGGAGAGATGGATAAACATATTAAGATCAATGAAAGAAACAGATTACAGAAAGTCAGTAAGACCCAAAATGTTAGAAGTTTGATAAAACAAATGAACACAGTAATCAAGGCTGCTCATAGAAATTAATGCAATATAACATAAGTAAACAGGATACGTTACTGTGCAGCTAAATTAACACAAAGTTTTACCACAAAAACATATGGCAGTAAGGGAAAGGAATGGGAGAAATCAAATGCCATCATGGAAGTATTGAATACAGAAAACTATAAAGCAATTAAGACAAAAAGTGTCGCTGTTAGAATAGTAGAGAAAATATTCAGAAAGACAGACATGATGAAAGCAACACACAGTATCAGAACATATCAGGATCTATTGTACACTATTGCAAATAATAAACTAAAGCTATAAGCACAGACAGAAAAACTTAGAAGATATGCAGATAAATGTAGAAGAAACATATAAAGTAAGCTATTTACTGATGACCCAAAAAAGTTTTATAAAGAACTGGGAAACAAGGCAAAAGGAATAGAAACACCACTAAAAAATAAGAAATAGACATTTTGGAGAAATGTCGCCTCACAGTAAGATGCTCTCCGGTACGATTCCCAGCTACAGCGTCTTCTTCGTGGAGACATGCATGAATGGGCGTACCTTCGTTGAAGGTTGTGCGTCAGGGCTGGTAATTCGGCACGTAAAAATCAACTGCCAATCATTAGCGGACCGGAGTTCCGCTGTGGCGACCCCTAACCGGGAAAAAGCCGAAAGACACAACAACAAAAATCTATGAAGATCCTGTGGAACATAAAGATGCTGAATTGACAGAAACAGTAAAAGAAAAAAAGTTCAAATGTACAGGATATGAAATGCGATAAGTAGTGGCCAGAGAAAGTAAACAAAACTAAGAAAAGCTCCTAATTGGAAAATCCCAAGCCCAGATGCAGTAGCTAACTTCTGGCTAAAAGTATTAATATTTTTACATGAAGATTTAGCCACGAGAAAGAGCTATTTATATGCACACCCCGAATAGGCACCAACCTGGCGAACAGGAAAAACGATACTCCGCAAGAGTCAGCCTGCAAGATATTCTAAAAACTAAAGACCAATTAATTTGCCTCCTGATGATGTTTAAACTATACACTGGAATTGGTGCGGACAGAGTTTAGTCATTTAGAAGAAAACTCAATCATAGCAATAGAACAAAAGAGTAACAAAAGAAAGTCGTATGGAAAAAAGGATTATTTTTTGTTAAAGTCATAATGGAAGATTATAAAAAAGGGATGACTCCAAGTACTGCATGGACAGACTACATAAAAGCATTTGACAAAATCCCACATTCATGGATAAGAGTATATATCCTATACTAATTGACTGCATTACAGAGACCATGAAACAGTGGCAAACCACCTTGCAGCTCAGCCATGATCAAGGACAAATTATTCCATGGATAAAAATTCAAAGAGGGATATTCTAGGGTGACTCTCAGTCACTGCTGCTCTTTTGTCTTGTCCTTACTTCATTAAACTGTCTACTTAACACATTAGGTCATGGCTGCAATTTGGCTCCAGAAAACAACAAAGTATAAAGACTTCTCATCTTTTGTCGATGATTTCAAACCGTACAGTTCATCAGATGAGGAACTGAAAGCACAACTGCAAGTGGCCAAAACTTTCTCAGATGATACAAGAATGTCATTTGGTCTTGATAAATGTACAAAAGTAACCTAAAGTAAGAAAGCTGCAGCATGAAAAAAATAGTCTGGGATCGGAATGTGATATAAAAGAATTTGAGCAGGATGGAGTGTAAAAATATCTGGGAATTGATAAAAGATCAATAATAAACATGAACAAATGTGAATAAAACATAGTAAACAATATTTTAGAAGAATACTGAAAGCAGCCTTGACATCTAAGAACAAAGTCCATGCTATAAAATCAATTTATTCTTCCTGTTCTAACTTAGTTTTGGGGTGACTGGCCCCAAAAGGTACTGGATCAGTTGGACTGGAAACAAGAAAAATACTTCATGCTTATCAAATTTATAAAAATCAGTGAATACCAAGATTACATATTCGCTGTCTGGAAGGAGGTATGGGCCTCCTTGAAACTGATTACATGTACAGATCTGTAATAATGTGACTACATACATACCTGCTGACCTCACAAGATCCAAACATAGTGAAAGTTTTAAAACATGAGGAGAACAAGTCTAAGATGACTTCCTGGCTTAGTTTAACAGAAGCATACTGGTGCCACGTGGGAATAGAAATCAAACTAGAGGTAGATTAAAATCAGGCAGCAACTGAATGTGCCAACCCCCCCCCCCCAAAAAAAAGAATACAAGGTGAGGGATCACATGAGAAAGGGAGAAATGTGGAAAATGCATAAACATAGCTGCAAGTACAGAAAACTCCTGGAACAACCTAACAACCTAATGTTGATTAGGTTCCAATGTAGGAATGGTTAGAAAGAGGCAAAATTATACCAAAAGACGAAAGGTTAATATTGGTGGCCCAGGATAGTCGACTACACACACACCGACTTACAAAGTCCAACGAACATGTCGGAAAAAGAGAAGTGCAGGTTTTGTAAAACAGAACTGGAAACAGTTGCACATCTTGGTGCTGGGTGTTTTGACTAAGTGAGGGGAAAAAAACGTCAGCAGAATAAAACAGCACTAAACATACACAAAATGATGCAAATATTAAAAAGATACGCTCAATGTCGAATTAGCACCTTGTTTTAGTTACAAGCCTTCACTATTTGGTCTAAGTTACTTGCATTCTGTTTTCATATATAAAGACAACTATAAAAGGAAAGCATACTGCCTTTCAGAAGCTCATTTCAGATAAGCTAAAGGGAAGAGAAGAGCCAGCAAAAAAATAAAATCTGAGCCAAAAAAATCTTCAAGCCAAAAAATACACATGCATATGCACACACACACACACACACACACACACACACACATATATATATATATATATATATATATATATATAAAAATGCAAGACAAAGGCAAGAACGTCCTTAGGACAGTGAACTTCCAAAAGAATTATCCCTCAACAAAGTGGAACAATGAAGACATTTCCAAAAGCCCAAATATCATTCAAGAAGTATGCAAAACGATTCTTAGAGTTCTGCTAATTTTTTTCTTTTATGTTACATTTCAGCAAAAACGAACAACTGAGCTCTTAACGATTTATTCCTGCAGGTAAGTGAGTGGCCACAACAGTACAGGGTATGGTTGAGACAATGACATTCAATCAAAGAACCTGTTGCTCTGGGCTGTCCAAATGCTTTTCCTTGTAACACACAAGCTACATCACATCCAGGGTAACAAATAGTAACTAATCATTTTTTTTAAGATTTACTGCTGTAAATCGGCTGCAAGCTTGGTCACCCCCCCCCCCCCACCATTCCTCATTTTTGAACGATCTTCAAACAGCTGACAATTAAAACCAAGGAACTGAATTTGGAGAAAAGAAGGACATAAATTAAGACAATAATTATGACAAAGAAAAGGAAGATCTGATTTGCCACAATATCTGAATGGCCATCCTTATGCACAATGAAACAACAGAAGGACAATGCAGTGCTGTCTGTAAAATGCAACCAAACTGTACAAGTAGTCGAATCTAGTCTAAGGATAATACGCAAGGCAACTCAAAAACACTGCTGCCTTTTCCATATTTTTACTGGTGAAAAATGATGTGGAAATGTCAACTCCTAACTAGACTAGCAAGCAGACAGTGAAAAGTAATACAAACTAAATATAAGAAAATGTACACAGTCGTGGACTCAGTGCTCAAACAAGGAAAACAGTGAGTCATGCTTTAAACGCTTGAGAAGGTGCTTATCAAATGAGGAGAATTAGAAATCTCAGCTACACTGCAACACCTTTTATTTCCCTCCACTGTATTTTCCCCACTATAGGACTCCAGGAATACTCACAGAAAGAAAAACAGTTTCCATTGCAACAAAGTCATTAAAAAGAACCCTGCACTGTAACAATCACAAAATTGTACAGCGAATGAGAAAAAAACAGTAAGGGAACACCTCAAAAGTGAACTCCGTGAATAACAATGAATATTAATTGTCAGAGCATTCAGCTGCTTTCTATAGGGTCTAGGGAATATTCAGGGGTGTTGGGAACACCTCAAAAGTGAACTTTGTGAATAACAATGAATATTAATTGTCAGAGCATCCAGATGCTTTCTACAGGGGCTAGGGAATATTCGAGGGTGTTGGGAACACCTCAAAAGTTAACTATGTGAATCATGATGAATATTAACATAAAAGCATCCAGCTGCTTTCTATAGGGGCTAGGGAATATTCAAGGGTGTTGGGAATACCTCAAAAGTTAACTATGTGAATCATGATGAATATTAATATCAGAGCATCCAGATGCTTTCTATAGGGGATAGGGAATATTCAGGGGTGCTGAGTGGCATAAAGCAACTCTGCCAGGATGACACTGTGATAAAGAAAACAGCCACAAAACTAAACATGAAAACAGATATTCTCTAAATAAGAAATAAGTACATACAGTGAATATAAAAAGTGTACACACATGTTAAAATGCCATGTTTTTGGGATATAAAAAAATGAGACCACAATAAATCATTTCAAAACTTTTCCCACCTTTAATGTGACCTATAACCTGTACAATTCAACTGAAAAGCAAACAAATCTGTTAGGGGGAAAATACAAAAAAAAATAAAAAAAAAACGTAAAATAAGCTGGTTGCATAAGTGTGCATACCCTTAAACTAATGCTCTGTTGAAGCACCTTTTGATTTAACTACAGCATTTAGTCTTCTTGGGTACACACCTGCCATCAATTAGAGACTCTGATTAAACCCAAATAAATTTTAGCTGTCCTAGTAGAATTTTCCTGACATTTACTCAGTTGCCTGCTACAGCAAAAGCCATGGTTCGCATAGAGCTTACAAAGTATCAAAGGGATCTCATTGTTGAAAGGTATCAGCCAGGAGAAGGTACAAAATAATTTCCACACCACTGGATATACCATGGAACAGAGTGAAGACGGTCATCAAAAAGTGGAGAAAATATGGGATAACAGTGACATTGCAAAGAACTGGATGTCCCTCCAAAATTGATGAAAAGACCAGATGAAAACTTGTCAGGGAGGCTGCCAAGAGACCTACAGCAACACTGAAGGAACTGCAGGAATTTCTGGCAAGAACTGGTTGTGTACTACATGTTACAACAATCTCCCATATCCTCCATATGTCTGGGCTATGGGGTAGGGTTGCACGACAGAAGACTTTTCTTACACAGAAAAACACCCAGGCCCAGCTAAAATTTGCAAAATACATAAAGTCTCCCCAAAGCATGTGGGAAAATATGCTGTAGTCTGATGAGACCAAGGATGAATTTTTTGGCCACAATTACAAAAGGTACTTTTGGCACAAAAACACCACTTTGCATCACCAAAAGAACACCATCCTCACGGTGAATCATGGTGGTGGCAGTATCATGCTTTGGGATTGCTATTCTTCAGCTGGAACTGGGGCTTTAGTCAAGGTGGAGGGAATTATGAACAGTTCCAAATACCAGTCACATTTGGCCCAAAATCTTCAGGCGTCTGCTAGAAAAAAGAAGATGAAGAGAAATTTCACCTTTCAACGCAACAATAACCCCAAGCATACATCCAAATCAACAAAAGAATGGCTTCACCAGAATAAAATTAAAGTTTTGGAATGGCCCAGCCAGAGCCCAGTCCTAAATCCAATAAAAAATCTGTGGGGTAACCTGAAGAGGGCTGTGCACAACAGATGCCCTCGCAATCTGACAGATTTGGAGCGCTTTTGCAAGGAAGAGTGGGCAAATATTGCCAAGTCAAGATGTGTCATGCTGATAGACTCCTAACTCAAGAAGACTGAATGGTGTAATTAAATCAAAAGGTGCTTCAACAAAGTATTAGTTTAAGGGTGTGCACACTTATGCAGCCAGCTTATTGTATGTTTTTTATTTTTTATATTTTTCCCCCTCACAGGTTTGTTTTTCAATTGAATTGTACAGGTTATATGTCACATTCTTCTTCTTTTGGCTTTTCCCAGTTAGGGGTCACCACAGCAGATCACCTGTCCGCTCATAATTCTCAGTGGAGCTTTACGATGTTGAGCTGCCAGACCAGCGCCCAACCTTCCAAAGGCGGCACACATGCACGGACTCATGCCTAGGGCCAATTTAGAGTGTCCAATCCGCCTACAGCATGGCTTAGGGATGAGGGAGGAAACCCAAGCGACCAAAGGGAGGACATGCAGACTCTGCACACAAGGCACCCCAGCCGAGAATCGAACCGGAGAACCTTTTGCTATGAGGCAGCAACGCTAACCGCTGCACCACTGCGGCCGCCCCAGTTTATAGGTCACATTAACGGTGGGAAAAGTTTTGAAATTATTTATTGTGGTCTCATTTAGATGCATCACAAAAACCTGGCATTTTAACAGGGGTGTGTACACTTTTTATATCCACTGTACATAAATACTTTAAAAAATTAAATAGGAAGGAGGTATGCCCTTACAGCCCCATCTAATTTTTATCAATCCAAAATTATAGCACTGGTTTGGATAGGAAAAATGTACTTTGCAAGTAAAGAAAGTTATACTTCACCCCAAACCAGTGTAACCTCTTAGTGAAGATAAAATATCAGTGGGCCCCACGCACAGACAGACAGATGCAGAGAGAGACAGACAAAGACTTTGTATTTAACCTCCAACTTCATCGTTTGTAGTTCGTGGTCTGGCAGCTAGCATAGAGCACTATTATTAATGAGCTGCTTCCTCTGCCAAGGGACAGAGTTTGAATCTTCATTTGCCTGCTGTGTGATTCTGAGCAAGTCCCTTAACCAGCGAGTGTTCTGGGGTTGTTCCTGAAAAGTGACAATAGTATTCAACGGACTTGCATAGTCAACAAAATAGTAAACAATCTTGCAAAGGTTATCCATGTACAGTACCGGCAATTAAAATGACTTATGCAAAGAAAAAACAAAATAGCTGCATTATGAAACAATTTTTATTTTATTTATTTTTATTTTATTTTACGTTTGTTGTCCGGGCTAGTCTATCTGGATACATGTCCATTTTCAGTACAGGCCCGGGGAGAAACGCTCCAAACAGGATTATACTAAGTGACTAAAGATACTAAGCATCTACTTAAAGAAAAACATTACAGCAATACAATAATTTGTAAAAACACTTTACCATACATTTGGTTTAACTTAGTAGGTGAGAGATGAAAAAAGAAAAAAAAAACTATATTGGAGTAGGTGTAGAGAGATTAAGAGCAGTAGAAGTAACTATAGAAGAAAGGTATAGTAGATTTAGAGCAGTAGGTCAGAGTAAAACTAATAGCTATTATCTGTAAAACGTCTTATGTCCATAAATACTCAGTTTTTGGGATAATATGTAATCTCTAAAAGGCTAGTTTGGATTATGTAGTAGTTCAGTAAGGGATAGAAAAAACTGGATTAAACTAGAAAAATTATAATGATTCCTGAATAAATAGTGAAGGACATGAAGTATCAATCTGGTTTACTACGTGTACATAACCACTGAGATTTAAGGAAGGCTCTTAACTGGTTCCTGAAAAGTGGTGTAGATGTAAGGGAAGTTAGATTGTTTGGAAGCTTGTTCCAGGTGTTTCCAACAAAGTTAGTAAAAAGGCAGTCACCAGATTTGTTACTTGATTTATGGGTGGCTACTAGTAACTTATTTGCTGAACACACAGTTTTAAGATTTTTATAAGGACTAATGAGGTTACAGAGTACAGGGCTATTAGTGGGATGGTACAGGACCTTGTGAGTGATAGTAAGTTGAACAAGAACCTGGTTTTCAAATTCCAGCCATCCTAGCTGTTTCAGGTTTTGGCAGTGATGGGTTCAAAAAGGGGAGCCAGTGGCAAATCTGGCAACATTATTAAAGGAGGTTGACAGTTTTAGATTAGTTTTGGATAGGTTGGTATAAATGGGGGAGACAGAGTAGGGTAAAGATTAGATGGGTTTGTGCAATAGTAGTTCTGGCAGAGGGTGGACGAAAGGGTTTAAAAGCCTGTAGAAGAAACCAAGTTTTCTATTAACTGCTTTGATGGTTAAATTTATGTGAGTGTCATAGTTAAGGTTATGGTCAATTGTTACTCCTAAGAGTTTGGTTGTTGTGTCGGGTGCTATTACAGTGCTGTTATTAGATGCAACTGTGAAGTTAATAGGGACAGACTTCTGTGACGGAGTGAACAGTAATAGTTTTGTTTTTTTGGGTTGAGGAGGAGACAGCGTTGTTGAACCAATTTTCAACTAAGGTAAGTACTTTTTGGGTACTGGACTGGAGTTCAGCCGAACAGGCTGCAGCACAGATTTATGTAGAGTCGTCAGCATACTGTATGCAGGTAGTTTGAGGAAGGGAAGTTTTCAGATTAATAAAGATAGAAAAGAGGAGAGGTCCCAAAATGGAGCCTTGTGGGACCCCCAGGGTGATTGGGAGCTGAGTGAATAAGTTATTGTCCCAGAGGACTGCTTGTTGTCGGTTACCTAAATAGGACTTAAACCATTTGAGTGCCTGAGTATAGGACAGTTGTGTACACTTACCATAAATGTAGATGTTACAGTATATTCACTGTTTCAGTCATTACATTTGGGTAATCTGCTGGCAGGCTGCCCTCAGTCAGCCTAAAGTGTCGGTTGCTGTCTCCTCTTCCATAACGTCAGGTTGTCAGGGGTATAAAACATGCAGCTGATGCCATTTTATTCAGTTTTTCTGGCCCCAGATGTCAGGTGCCCCCCAAATGGGGAGCAAATATATATATATATATATATACACACACAGTAAATATATATAAATGCACTTTTAGAAACAAACTTTACCTTCATCTAAAAACAAATGCACCACAAAGGCTTTTGAGTATAGTGAAGGAAATAAAAGGTATAGAAAGGGGGATGGCGGGTGGGTAACCCGGACTGCAACAGTGAATACACTCGAACATCTAAATTTATGGTAAGTGTACACAACTGTACTATGTTCTTCGTGTTTCACTGTTGCAGTCATTACAGTTGGGTAGAATTCCAAAGCTATGGATGGGAGGATGGAAATAAAAAGCATTAAGAGCGGCTATAAGGCCCTGCAGAACTGCAATGGCAAAGCCTGCCCTGGATTTGGAGAAGAGAGGCAAATGATAACGCTTTGTGAAGGTATGAACAGAGCTCCAAGTAGAAGCTTCTAGAATGTCTTTGGTTGGAACTCCTCTGAGAAAAGCTGCTGAAGTAGAGGCAGCCCTGGTGGAATGTGATCTGATCCCCTTGGGCACAGGTTTACCATGGTGTAAGTAGCAGAAACGAATGCAGTGGCTTATCCACTTAGAAATAGTCTGCTTTGATATAGCCTTCCCCTCTGACCCTGCACAAATGCTACCAGTAGTTGTTCAGACTTTCTTAGAGATTTGGTCCTGTTTAAGTAGAATCTTAGTTGTCTCTGTACATCCAATGAATGCAGAATCCGCTCCCCCTTGTTCTGCAAATTTGGGTAAAATGTTGGTAGGTGAATGGTCTGGTTAAGAGCCACACTGGATAGCACCTTAGGCATAAAAGAAGGATTGGTCCTGAGGGGCACCCTGTCCGGGTAAAATATAATAAAAAGGCTCCACTGCCATGAGAGCCTGCAGTTCTGAAACCCTTCTTGCTGAAGTGACTGCCAAGAGAAAAGCTGTTTTCCAAGACAGAAATTTTTTATATATACAGTAGCTGCTGGTTCAAAAGGAGGCAGGGCGAGTTTTTCCAGCACAAAATTGAGGTCCCATGCAGGAGTTGGTAATCTTCTGTGAGGCCTTAAATTTTTGGCCCCTCTAAGATACTGCTTAAGCAGAGGATGAGAAAAGAGGGGAGGCTCTGTGTTGTAATGAGCTGAGATGGCAGAGGCATGGATTTTTTTTGAAAAAAAGATAGGCCCTTGTCAAGCATCTCAGTCAAATATTGTAAAATCTGAGGAATATTGGGCTTTGCTGTGTCTGTTCCTTGTGCTTGGTTCCAGGCACATAATCGCTTCCATTTATCAGCATACGATTTTCTAGTATTAGGCCTTCTAGCTTCCAAAATGACACCCATCACAGATTTACTGAGAGGTGTTGTTTGAATAATTAGTTGATCAGCCATGCTGCAAGATTCAGAGCTTGGAGCTGTGTGTGCAGAATTTGATAGTTCTGCTGAGACAGTAGATGAGGTATTTGAGGCAAGTACCATGGAGGAAGCTGAGACATATTCCTTAGAAGGGGAGTACCAGTGCTGGCGAGGACAGTCCGGAGCAACAGGATCATTTTTGTTTTTTCCTGTCTGACTTTCAGTAAGACCTTGGAGAGTAGAGGCAGAGGGAGAAAGGCATAGACTGATGGTTTTTTTCCAGCTGAAGGATAGGGCATCCACTTTCCATGCTTTTTTGTGATGAGTTCTTGTGCAGAATTTGTCCAACTGATAATTTTGGGAGAGGTACATAGATCTATGTCTGGGCTCCCCCATTTCTGTGTTAACATGCTGAAGATTTGTGGATCCAGTTTCCATTTGTGCGGGTCCAAAAGATTTCTGCTTAGGTCGTCTGCCAGAGTATTTTGCTTTCCTGGCAGGGACTGAGCTTGAAGATGTACTTGGTAAGTCAAGGCTGTGTTCCACAAGGCCACGGCTAGTCTGCAAAGGCGTTAGGAATGTGTACCCCCCTGCTTGTTTATGTACCACATAACTGTGGTGTTGTCCGTCTTTATCAGTAGTTGTCCTGGATGAAGTAAGTCCTTGCAGGCTGTCAGAGCATTCTGAACAGCTAGCATCTCTTTCTGGTCGATATGCAGATGCATTTGGTTTGGGCTCCATTTGCCCTGAATGCATCTCCCTTGCCAGGTGGGCCCCCCAAGCATAGTCTGATGCATCTGTAGTTAGGGTTTGGGTGGCAGGGGGTAGAGTGAATGACAGTCCCTTGTTTTGGTGACATGTCTCTGCCCACCAAAGAAACTCCTGTTGTAGGCAGGGAATGAGAGGAATCATTGTTTTCAGACTGTGACAATGTTGACTCCATAAACTTTTTAGGTACCACTGAAGTTTACTCATATGCAGTCTCGCATATGGAATTAGTAGAATGCAGGATGCCATGAACCCCAAAGCCTGCAGAATTTGGCTTGCAGATAACTGGGTTTTTGTTGCCATTTGTTTGAAGTATGTTGTCAGTTGCCTTTGTCTGTCTGGCGTGAGGTAAGCCATCTGGGCAGCTGTATTCAAGCTTGCACCCAGGAATGTAATTATTTGAGAGGGTACCAGTTGTGTTTTCTTTTCGTTTAAGGTGTACCCTAGGCATGCTAGAAGCCTTTTTACAAATGCCAGATGTTGAAGAAGTGTGTCCTTGTCCTCTGCTTGAATGAGACAGTCAATTTCTTAATATTTAACATACTTAATATACTTAATACATACAATATATAGACTTATTTATTTATTTACATATATTTTTAACTAATTACTATATACATATTGATTATATATTATAATATATTATATTAAATTATTTATTATATACATATATATCTGGTTTTAGTGTGTGTATATATATATATATATATATATATATTTGTTCATACATATGTATTTACATTATAGGTTTACTTCCACCTTTTATATATTAATGCACCACTTTTATATAAGTAACAAACATTCAACATTACTTGTTTTTATATCCAGTTTTGAATAAACTTTATGCAAAGTCACATAGACTTAGATTAACTATTACTTTCATTCCTCTTTTACTTTTATTTTTATATATATATATATATATATATATATATTTCTTTACAGGACATTGTTTCAAGATTTATACTAAAATGTTTAGTTTGACTAAGATGAACAATTGACCTAGCTAAACTGTACTCTAGTATTTTATATTATATTTAAAATTAACTTTTTATTTTATGTTGGCTTTTTCTATATATAAGGGAACATAGAGTTATGTGTTGTGAGTTGATTCAGATTAATTATAACTAAATGGTTTTAGAAATTTAAGTTAATTTTATCTATTTTAACTGAAACATACATATATATAAACTTCGTTGCGTATATAAACATAGAACATCCTTTTATATACATTTCTTTACTGCTGTTGCAAGTTGTGTGTTTACAATTTTTGCTTTAAATTATTTTAAAATTAATTGATACGATAATGATTTTAGTGACGTGAGTGTATAAATACGTAATTCAATCAAGTTTTGAATGTCTGAAGAAGTCGCTCAAACATTGAGCGACGAAAAGCGCTTTACGTTTACCTGTAATAAACTTGTGTGGTTTAGTCTTCAGTGACGCGTTGGATCTTTTTTCAGTAAACTCAGTTTGTTTTAAGTACCCAGTTTGTCTTGAATGAGACAGTCGTCCAGATAAGGATAAATCTGAATGCTTCTTTGTCTGCAGAATGCAATTACTGGTGCCAGGCACTTTGTAAAGACCCTGGGCGCAGTAGATAAGCCAAAGGGCAGTGCAGAAAATTGGTAATGCAAAAAACCTGCTTTGAAGCGGAGGTATCTTCTGCATGATTCCCTTATTGGTATGTGCAGGTATGCCTCTTTTAAGTCTAGTTACTAACCAAGCATTCCTGCCTAGCATAGGCAGTAGCTGTTGTAAAGTCAGCATTTTGAATTTTGGAATGTCCAGGAACGTGTTCAAAATCGATAAGTCCAGTATTTGACGCTATGAATTGTCTTTTCTGGGTACCAGGAAAAGTCATGAATAAAAACCTTGTCCTTTTTCCTTTTCTGGTACCGGTTGAATAGCCACCATATCCACAAGAGACATGATTTGTTTCTGGGCCTCTGCCCACTGGTTTTGTGGCAGATCCGGCCATCCGTTTGGGATTGGCAAAGTACGGAAATTAAATTTGTACCTCTGGGATACTATGTTTAATACCCACTTGTCCTGGGTAATTAACTGCCAATTTTGAGCATGAAGTGCTAGCCCCCCCCCCCCCCCAAGGGGGCTGCCAAAAGATAAGCGCTTGGTGATGGCAGAGGAAAGTCACTGAGACTGCTTACAGTAGGGTTGTGCTTTGTTTCCTCCAGATTTGGAAGTGGAGGCACCCCATTGCTTTGACCTGTAAGAACCCTGTGATTGGTATCTGGAGCCTTTTGAGTGCCTGGATTTGCTTCAAGTGGCTCTGTTGGACACAGGAAAGGACCAATTATTAGTAGGCCAGTGTCTACTGAACCTGGGTGGCTGCACTTGCAAGAAATCTTTTACAGTTTGCATAGATTTAGCTTTCTCTTCCATTTTCTTTAACACCTCTTCTGCCTTATTATCAAAGAGAGTAACCTCTTCTGCCTTATTACCAAAGAGAGTATTCATGCTGCAAAGGGGCATCCATCAATTTAGCTTTAACGTGATCAGGCAGATTTTGCTCCTTGAGCCAGGCATGCCTTCTAATCACAGATCTAGTAACGGCGGCCCTACAAGAGGCCTCCAAGGAATCAAAACCACATTGCAAAGTATGCTTTCCAACCTGTTCTGCTGAATGCAATAATTCCTGTAACTCTATTTTCCACACAATCAGAAATCAACATCATTTTCTGTTTCAATAAGCTCATAACATGCTATTGATATTTAAGCATATGAAACTGGCAGTTTAGGGCCCTGATTGCCAAAGTTGCAGACGTATAAACCTTCTTTCCCCATCTATCCAGCGCCCTGGAACCTCTATCAGAGGGGGTAGGATTTTTGGCAGTATAAGCCTTTACACCCTTGGGACCCTAAGGAATAGTTTCAGGATCAGCAGCAGGATTTCTGAATAGAAATTTGTGGGAGTCAGGAACCCTGTAATATCTGTCTGGCTTACTAGGAGCCGGAGGCAGGGAATCAGGAGCCATGCTTGATTCCGAAAACACATCCACAACAATGTCTACTACAGGAGGTATTGCCAAAGGCCTATGCTGAGGAAGAAGGAAATCCCGAAGCCTCTTTTTTGATTCAGAGAAGTCCAGACTCTCCCAGTGAAAATGTTCCCTTAAAGTATGCAAAGTCTCTCCAAAAGAGTAATCCTCAGGAGGAGATGCAGATGGGATGGATTCCTCAGCATCAGAATCCTCATAGGGTGGAATAGAAAATTCCTGATCAGAAGAGGAATCAGAAGAAATGGAAACCTGATCTGAAGATTCATAATCAGCGCGTTGCCTAGGCCTCTTAGCAAGGGAGGGTTGGGAACCCCTGATCAAGGTAATTAAATCCTCAGCCATTTTGATCATCTGTTTTTTAGGCATAGGGGCCTGAGCACATGGCTCATGCGTCGGTTTTTTAGACATAGATGTTTTTGACCTTGTTTTTGTTGCTGGCGTCGGTTTAATATAAAAATGTTGAGGCCTGAAAACATCCTCAGAAGCCGGTGCCTGCTCAGCGGCTCCGGACCCATCCAAGGGAGAAACATCCATGGGTTCAATACTCTGAGAATCTCGGGGCATACCAGACTCCAAATGGGTCTCGGTAGAGGCCTGCGATTCAAAAGTAGCAGGTATCAGGGGCTGCGAAATCGATTCACTGAGTACCGGCGAACCGGCGACTGGCTTAGGAGAAGTTTCGTCGTCGGTTTTGGACCTCGACAGTCTGTCTCTGTCCTTTTCTTTGCGTTTTTTGTGAACTCCGGTAGTCGAATTGCTAACAGACGACATTTCAGGATAATTAAATCTTGAACCAAAATATTTAGAAGCAAAAATATACAGATGCTTAATAGTGCGTTGGTTAAATCTAGCACAAAACCGACAGCAAGGCATGTTGTGATCTGGGCCTAGGCAAGGAATACAGTACAAATGAAAATCCTTATGAGGTATTTGCTTCCCACAAGTAATGCAATTATTAACTTTTACTGACATCGGTAAGGAGCAAGAAAAAGTTTCCCCAACAGGGTACTTAGCTTTAGTTTGAAGACTTTGGTTCTGAAACTCGAATGCGAAAATTTCAGGAGTCGGCCGACTGGCACTTGCGAACTGCTTCTGCTTCGGGCACCACGTGGCAAGAAAGACTGAATAAAATGGCGTCGGCTGCATGTTTTATACCCCTGACGTCATGGAAGAGGAGACAACCGACGCAGGACCCAAGACTTTGTTATTCAGGCCAACTGAGGGCAACCTGCCAGCAGATCACCCAAATGTAATGACTGCAACAGTGAAACACGAAGAACATCTAAGGAAAGAGATTGTAGTGAATCTAACATTAATTGATGATTCACCATGTCAAAGGCTTTAGACAGGTCTATAAAGAGAGCAGAGAAAAGCAAGTTATTATCACGATTTTTATTAATACAGTGAGAGAAGGATAAGAGTGCAGTTGTAGTGCTGTGGAATGGTCTAAAGCCATGCTGACAGTCAGCCAGCAGACTGTTTTATAGGAGATGATCAAGTAGTTGCTGGTGGATACATTTCTCCATGATTTTTGCTAAATGAGAGAGTAGGGCTATAGGTCGGAAGTTAGACAGCTCAGTTGAATTACCACCCTTATGCAATGGAATTATATGGGAGACTTTCCAGAGAGAAGGGATGGAACTTTCTGCAATGGTTCTGTTTATTAAGATGGAAATAGGGTAGGCTAGTACACCAGCTGCCATTTGGAGATATTCGGCTGGGAGGAGGTCAGCTGATGGTGTATAAGGTTTATGTTTATGAAGAAGTGTATGGACTAGTGATGCTTGAAGAGTAAATGCAGGAGGTTTATTGGCTGATGAGGGTACTAAAGTTGCACTAGCTGGGGATAAGGTATTTGCTAACGATTTAACACTTTCAGAGAAAAATTTGTTAAATGTATCTGCAATTTGGATAGGAGAGTTCCGAGTCAAGTTAGAGGGGGTAAGGGTTTTGGAGTGTCCTGGATGGAGTAGCCTGTTAATACCAGACCAGAATTTTTGTGGATTATTTTGATGGGTTTTTTGGAGTTTATGGTAATCGTTTTTTTTTGTCAAGAATAATTAGTTTCTTTGTAGCATTTCTAAGTTGTCTGTAGTTTTGGTGGTCAGTCAGGTCTTTAGTAAATCTCCATTTGGACCAAGTCTTATTTCTTTATAGCATTTTGTGCCGGGTCTCTCTGGATAGCCAAGGAGCTGGTTTGTTTCTAATTCTGACTGTACGAGAGGGAGCATGGTGTTCAAGAATTTGGAGCTAAAGTAAGACACCGCATCGTCAAGTGTTAAGTATTTTAGGGGTGACCAATTGCAAGCTTTGAGCTCAGCTTAGTAGCTGTCTAGATTTAGAAGCAAACCCTGCCCAATATGACAACCATATATATTATATATATGGGATCTCTAGCATCATGACCTGCAGTAGAAACAAATCTTACAGTGGTTACGGATAAAAACTTTACCCTGTAAAACATTCAAATTTAAATTAGGCTAAATTCAGCTTCAGTTTTCATACTGAGTGCTGGGGTGGTCTCAAGTGTGATGTCCCCCTTCAGAAATGTCTGAATAAATGGTTTGCAGACTGGTATTCATTTTCCAACAAACAGGGTAAGGGAGCAAATTAATGGATTTTAAGTAATGAACATACCAGACCTAAACGAGTTATGCTGCCATTCTACTTAACTAACGTGCTTCCTACGTTTTTTGCAAAATATATGTATATATATATATATATATATATATATATATATATATATATATATTTTTTTTTTTTTTTTTTTTTTTGGGGGGGGGGGCTATTCCTGTAGTAATACAACCCTACTAAATTTCTAGAAAAAGTACAGCTGGGTAAGCTTACTTACAGTAACAGTAAATGTTCAATGAAATCACTGCTGCAGTAGCCTTTAGCTAGACAGGTTATACACTGTCAAGCATAGAACATCTGTCCAGTCTTCTGAAGTCTTTAGCTCTCCTGCGCCACTGGCTGCTGCACCTTAAGCTCCTAAAGGAAAATGCAGCCTGGGAAGTAAAACCCTTCAGGGCTTTCTTGCCCCCCCCCCCCAAAAAAAAAATGAGAGAGAGGCTGTTGACCTGACAAAATAGAAAAGTTAGGAACACACAACTTATCTAAAAACATAACTATACACCAAAGAAAAATGGGAGGATATAGAAGGACATAACTACTGCAGGAGTGCTTTCATCTGACATTTACTTTTATGGTGAGTGCAACTTGCACAAATGTACAGTGTTCATCAGAAATCACTGCTGCTGTAGCCTTTAATGTACGGGTAGATTACCACCTAAGGGGAGGAAGAATTAAGATCCATGAGCTCCTGGAGAATGGTCCTAGAAATGCCTATTTTGCATCTAACAAACAGGATCCAGTTTGCAATGCCTTGCAAAAGTATATACAGAAGACAACGCAGCTACTTTTGGAATGCATCTAGAGCCCACTCCTTTCCAATATGCCATCAAAGATGATAAAGCTCTAATAGAATGTGCCCCAACCCTACTGGAAGTGATTTCCCATGGTGGAAATAACAAAACAATAGCAAAGGACGGCCATCTGGAGACCGTCTGCTTTGACACAGATTGCCCTTTGTCTCATCACAGGAGATGAATTGATGCTTAAGCTTTCCTAAAGGACTTTGGTCCTGACAAGACAATACTGTAGTTGCCTGTACATGCTAGATTAAGGAAAGAAAACTGGGAGAATGATAGCTTGATTCAAAGTAAACTCAAATGACTGTTGGCATACAGTAATGAACTGTAAATATGCCCGATGAGCTGGCTCAAAAGGAGAGGAAGTTATCTTTTCCAGCACAAAGTTAAAATCCCAACAAGGTGCCAGCTGTTTCCTAGGTAATCTTAAATGCAAAACTCCCTTCAAGAAGAGCTTGACCAAACTCTGAGAAAAAATGTGAGGATCCATGGGCAGACATGCTGAAATGGCCACAAAATATACCTTGAGAGAGGAGTAACACAGGCCACAGGATAGCAACTCTCAGAAATACTCTAGCACCACTAGTTCATAATCTGTGATTGGGCCCTAGTAATTACAGTGGAACCAACAAGAACATTTCTTCTACTTATTAATGTAAGATTTCTTAGTAGCAGGCATTCTTGCTTCCTTTAACACCTGTTGCACAACCTGAGAAACAAGGTGCCTTAAAGGTATTAAAAGTGACTCAAAAAGGTAGTTAGTAGTAGTAGTACTTTCAGACTTTGGTGCATCAAACTCCATCTGCCTTGTGTGAGTAGATACAATCTAGGAAAAAAGTTTGTAGTAAATGCCCTTGGCCAATCCTATAAGAAAAGAGAATCACTGCTGCCTGGGCCAAAAGGGAGTCACCACGGTGATCTTTGGAGAGTCCTTCTGAATCTTTAGAATGACACACTATCAGTGGAAAGGGTGGAAATGCATACAAGGGCATTCCTGTCCAGCAGAATGAAAAAGCATCCATTTTCCAGATGTGCTAGCAAGGAGTCCAGAAGCAGAATTTGTTTAGTCTGTTTTGAAAGAAGGCAAACAGAGGTGTTCTACATAAATAGATCAAATCCCAGGCGACCTCTCCCTTCGTTCAACTTGTATTTGCAAGAGTGTCTTGGTCCTGCTCAGCTTGTCTGTCACTGTATTTTACTCTGGCAGAATGTAGGATGCTCGCAGAGTAAGACAGTGCTGAATTCGGACTTCCAAAGCCACCACAGTCAGCTGTAAGACCGGTGCTCCCTGTTTGTTTAAATAACAGATCACTGTGGTGTTGTCTGCAGTCACCTGCCAAGATCCAAAGGACCACAGATAATGAAGAGATTCTATAGCACAGATCACAGCTAACATTCCAAGTTTATGTGCACTGACTTGCCTACTTTGTTCCAAAGACCCTGCACTTTGTCACTGATACAGCACTCCATGCAAACACCTACCTGCTGTTACAGACTGAGCAGGTTTGGGAGATAGAATGGGAGACAGGAATTCAAGGAAACCTGATGTCTCTAACAAATCAATTCTCTTCAAAAAACCCAATTTTGAAATTCGAAATTCCAGTGGTTGACAATGTTGGGTCCATTTAGTTTTTAATGAATCACTGGAGTGTTTCCTCCTGTGTAACGTGGCAAGAGGAATCACGAGAATACTGTACGTCATGAACCATAGAATCCGGAGATACTCCCTGAATGAAGTTTAAGATTGGTTGGAGAAATTCAGGAAGACAAACAGATAAAAGTCCACTTTCACCTCACGTGAGGTCATCTTTTGTAGGGAGAAATCGAGAAGGCATCTTAGAACAACTATCCTGCAAGAAGGAATTAAGGAGAATTTTTGACTGTTGATCTGAAAAACCTAGGTAGAGAATGAGATTTGTAATCAATGTGAGGGACTCCAGACACCTGTAAAACGACTGCAAGTCTTAAGATAAGCAAGTTGTCTAAATAAGAAAATATGTGAATGCCATGCAGCCTGCAATGAGCTGGGACGGGATCTAGACACTTTGTAAACATTCTTGAAGCTGTAAAAAAGACCTGATGTTCATCGTGTTACACTGCTGCAGTCATCACACTTGGGTTATCCTGCCATCAGGCGGTCCCGCAGTCGGCCAGAGTTCCAAAGTCTTGGTCCGGCGTCGGTTGCTGTCGCTTCTTCCCTGATGTCAGTGCACCAGGGGTATACAATATGCATCCAACGCCATTTTCCTCAGTCTTTCTTGCCGTGCGGTACCCGAAGCAGAAGCAGTTCGCAAGTGCCGGTCGGCTGACTCCTGAAATTTTCGAAGTTGAATTTCAGATCCGAAGTCTTCAATAAAGCTAAGTACCCCGTTGGGAAAACTTTTTTCTTGCCTCAGACCGATGTCAGAAAAAGTTAACTGTATTTCTTGTGGGAAGCAAATACCTCATAAGGACTTCCACTCTTACTGTATTCCAATTATACTATGCAGTCGGATCAACAGATGACCGCAATTCCGAAAAGACGCAAAGACAAGGATAAAGACAGGCATCAGAGGTCCAAAACCGACAACGAAACCTCTTCCAGGCCAGTCGCCGGTTCTCAGTGAGGCGCTTTCGCAGCCCCTGACATCCGCTACCTCAGAGCCACAGGCTGCCTCCGACTCCCACGTGGAGACAACTAGGCCTCTGGAAACTCAAGGTATTGGGCCTAAGGAAACTAATCCCTCAGATGGGTCTGGAAACGCTGAGCAGGCACCTGCTTCTGAGGGTGTTTTCAGACCTTCACACCTTACCATTAAAACAACAGCCAAGACAAAGGTACCATTAAAGACAAAGAAACAAGTACAGCATTCTCTTGGACAGTCCTCCATGCCTAAGAAACAGATGCTTAAAATGGCCGAAGACCTCATTACTCTAATCAGGGGTTCCCATCCCCCTCCTGAGAAAAGGCCTAGGCAGGATATAGACTATGACTCCTCTGATCAGGTTTCCATTTCCTCTGATTCCTCTTCAGACCAGGGATACTCTTTACCCCCCTAAAAGGACTCTGATGCTGAGGAATCTATCCCTTCAGCCTCTCCTCCTGAGGATTACTCTTTTGGGGAAACTTTACACACCATGAGGGCACATTTCCATTGGGAAAGTCAGGAATACTCAGAATCCAAGAAAAGGCTCAGGGATTTCCTCATTGCCTCAGCACAGGCCCCTGGCTATTCTGCCTGTGCTAGACATTGTGGATGATGTGTTCTCGCTATCCAGCTTATCTCTTGACTCTTTGCCTCCTGCTCCAGCCAAGCCAGATAGGTATTATAGAGTCCCTGACTCTCTCAAGTTTCTTTACAAAAACCCTTCTGCTGATCCAGAAACTATTTCCCAGTGTCCAAAAGGGGTTAAGGCTTCCATTGCAAAAAATCCAGTACCCTCTGACAGAGATTCCAGAGCTTTGGATAGATGGGGGAAGAAAGTATACACGTCTGTAACTTTAGCAGTAAGAGCTTTAAATTGGCAGTTTCACATGCTTAAGTACCAACAACATTTAGTGGCTCAGTTAAAACAGAAAATGCTTGCTAGCTCAGAAGCTCCTGGTTGTAAAGAAATGCAGGATTTATTGCAAGCAGTTGAACAGGTGGGAAAACATACTCTGCAATGTGGTTTTGATTATTTAGAGGCCCCTTGTAGAGCCGCAGTTACAGGTTCTGTTATTTGAAGACATGCTTGGTTAAAAGAACAGAGTTTACCTTAACATGTTAAGGCAAAGTTATTGGATGCTCCTTTACAACATGATACCTTGTTTGGTGTTAAGGCAGAAGAGGTGTTAAAGAAAATGGAGGATAAAGCTAAATCTATGCAAACAGTCAAGGATTTCTTATAGGTACACCCACCTCGGTTTAGCAGAAATTGGCCAACAAAAAATTGGTCCTTACCAGTGTCAGACAGGCCACAGAGAGGCAGATACAGACCTCAACTCCAAGGCTCAAACATACAACGACAGTGGGGCACCTCAACCCCAAAAGGAGGTGAGGACAAGTCTCAACCTTACAGGAAACAGTCACAATGACTTTCCCTTCGTATGCCAAGCACGTCCCTTCTGGAAGCCCCCTTAGGGGGAAAACTAGCACTTTTTTCTCAAAACTGGCAAACAATCACCCAAGACAAATGGGTCCTGAATATTGTGTCTCAAGGTTACAGATTCCATTTCCATACTTTACCAAAGCTAAATGGAATGCCAGACCTGCCACAAAATCAATGGGCAGAGGCACAAAAACAAATTTCAGCCCTCATGGACATGAGAGCTATACAACAAGTACCATAACAGGAACAAGGACAAGGATTTTACTCAAGACTCTTCCTGGTCCCCAGAAAGGACAAAGCCTGGAGGCCTATACTGGACCTTTCAATTCTGAATACTTACCTGGATATTCCGAAATTCAAAATGTTGACATTACAGCAGCTTTTACCCATGCTGGGCAAGAAGGCTTGGCTTGTTACTCTGGACCTCAAAGAGGCATACCTGCATGTCCCTATCAGACAAAATTGCAGAAGATACCTCCGATTCAAAGCTGGTACAATGCATTACCAATTCTCTGCACTGCCCTTTGGCTTATCTACTGCGCTCAGGGTCTTCACAAAGTGCCTGGCACCAGTAATTGCATTTTGCAGACAAAAAGGAATTCAAATATATCCATACCTGGACGACTGCCTCATTCAAGCAGAGACAAAGGACATTCTTCTACAGCATCTAGCATTTGTGAAAAAGTTGCTAATTTCTCTAGGGTACACAGTAAACGAAAAGAAGTCAAAACTAGTGCCCTCACAACAGATTACATTCCTGGGTGCCAGCTTAAATACAACGGCCCAGATGGCTTACCTCATGCCAGACAAACAAGTGCAACTAACTCAATATATTCAACTACTGGCAAAAAGTCCCATCTCCCTGCAAGAAAAATTCTGCAGGCCCTGGGATTCATGGCATCCTGCATACTACTAATACCATATGCCAGACTGCATATGAGGAAATTACAATGGTACCTAAAAAGTGTTTGGACTCAACATTCTCACAGTCTAGAAGCAGTAATTCCAATAATTCCCTGCCTACAACAGGAGTTTCGATGGTGGGCACAGGCATGTCACCTAAACAAGGGTCAGCCTTTTACCCAACCCACAGCCAGGCAAACTCTAACAACAGATACTTCGGATTATGCCTGGGGAGCACACATGGCAGGAACATGCATTCAGGGCAAGTGGACCACAGTCCAGATGCATCTTCACATCAATCGAAAAGAGATGTTGGCTGTTCAAAATGCCCTAACAGCTTTCAAGGACCTTCTACATCCAGGACAACTATTACTAAAGACAGACAACACCACAGTAATGTGGTACATAAACAAGGGGGCACTCATTCGTATCCCCTATGCAGGCAAGCCATGACCTTGTGGAACACAGCTCTAACATACCAAGTTCACCTGTAAGCACAATTCCTGCCAGGAAAGAAAAATACTCCGACAGACGACCTAAGCAGAAATATCATGGACCCTCACGAATGGAAATTGAAACCACAAATCTTCAGCATAACACAAAAATGGGGATGCCCAGACATAGATCTTTTTGCCTCCCCTCTGAATTGCCAACTACAAAAATTCCGCACAAGGACTTACCACAAACAGGCATGGAAAGTGGATGTTCTTCTGTTTAGCTGGAAAAACCTAAAAGTCTATGCCTTCCCACCACTGCCTCTCCTTTCAAAGGTACTCCTAAAAGCCAGACAAAAAAAAAAACACAGATGATCCTGATTGCTTCAGACTGGCCATGCCAGCACTGGTACCCTATCTTAAGGAACTTGGCTCAGGGCCCACCATGGATTTTGCCCAAAATTCCACACCTTCTGACTCAACAAAACAATCAGATCCTGCACGGTCAGCTCAAAACCCTAAACCTGGCCGCATGGCAGATACTTTAGTCAAACAGGCAACACCTCTCTCTAAAGCTGTTATGGATGTCATTTTGGAGGCCAGGAGGCTTAGCACCAGGAAAGCTTACTCAGAAAAATGGAAGAGATTCTGCGCCTGGAACCAGGCTCAGAGCCTTGACCCTCTTGTTCCAAACATTCCTCAGATTTTACAATACTTAATTGATATGCTGGACAGAGGCCTATCCTTTTCATCAATTAAGATTCACACCTCTGCCATTTCTGCACATTACAACACGGATCCTCCTTTATTCTCTCATCCCTTGCTAAAGCAATACCTCACAGGGGCTAAAAACATAAGACCGCCTCGGAGAGCACCAACACCAACTTGGGACCTCAATTTCATTTTGGAAAAACTGACCCTACCACCTTTTGAGCCAGCCAATACAGCTGATCTAAAATTTTTATCATGGAAAACAGCTCTGCTCCTGGCAGTAACTTCAGCACGAAGAGTCTCAGAGCTACAGGCATTAATGGCAGTGGAACCTTTTATAATTTTTCATCAGGATAGGGCATCTTTAAGGACAAACCCTACCTTCATGCCAAAGGTGGTATCTAGTGTGGCTCTTAACCAAACCATCCATTTGCCTACTTTTTATCCAAACCACTAAAATAAAGGGGACAAACTTCTGCATTCTTTGGACATACACAGGCAGCTACGCTTCTACTTGGACAAAACAAAAGCTTTCAGGAAAACTGATCAACTGTTTGTAGCATATGCTGCAGGATCACAAGGCAAGGCTGTCTCAAAGCAGACTATATCCAAATGGATAGGACCCTGTATTCGGTACCGCTACACACATCATGGAAAATCAGTCCCTAATAACATTAGGCCTCATTCCACCAGGGCAACAGCCACTTCAGCAGCCTTTCTCAAAGGAGTACCTACCAAGGAAATTTTGGAGGCTGCAACTTGGAGTTCAGTGCACACCTTCACCAAGCATTACCACCTGCCTCTTTACTCTAAATCCAGAGCAGGATTTGCCACTGCAGTTCTGCAGGGCCTCTTAGCCAATCCAAACTCTTTATAGACCAGCCACCCAAACTTAGCTTTGGGATTCAACCCACGTGTGATGACTGCAGCAGTGTAACACAATGAACATAGTACAGTTTTGTACCTACCACAAATGTAGATGTTCGAGTGTTCACACTGCTGCAGTCCAGATTACCCTCCCTCCATCCCCTCTGAACTAGCTGGACTTATCCTATACAACCTTTGGGGTGTATTTGCTGGTAACTGAAGGCATTGTTTTTATTTTATATGTATATTTTGATTAGCAATATGTATTGCCTACCCACTTGGGGGCACCTGACATCTGGGGCAAGAAAAACTGAGGAAAACGGTGTCGGATGCATATTATATACCCCTGGCGCACTGACGTCAGGGAAGAAGCGACAGCAACTGATGCCGGACCAAGACTTTGGAACTCTGGCCGACTGTGGGACCGCCTGACGGCAGGATAACCCAAGTGTGATGACTGCAGCAGTTTGAACACTCGAACATCTACATTTATGGTAGGTACAAAACTGTACTTTTTGGTAGAGTTTTTAGTCTATTTCTTTTTAACAGCATTGTCACAGATTAATTAGTAAGAAATAAGAAATATTGCATGATAACTATAAGAATCCATCACAGCAGCTTAGAAAAGATTGGCAAGATAGACTCGAAAAGCAATTTACAAGGGGGATAATGGAAGGACATATAAATGCACGACTCTCAAGTATGCAACAAAGTCCAGAAGGTTTAGAATTTTGCTTGGAAGTGTTTGCATAGTTATTTACACACCCCAAACAGACTTCAGATAATTTTTCCTTAGGTAGGCAGCAAATGTTGAAGAGGCATACTGAGGAATAAATAGGTAACTGGGAACATATGTCTTGGGAGTGTAATTAGTTGTCAGATTTTAAAAATTCTCCACAAAGTACTCTGCCAAAAATATTGGATGAGCAAATGACTGTAAAGAAATGATTCATGTGAGTTGGGACACAGGATGTGAATTGCCAAGTCATATTAAGGCCTTAAGTTTACGTTTGTTGGCTGGCAAAAAAAAAAATACCAGAAAATGTAATAGTACATATGGTTTGTGTGAAAAAAAAAATATGAAAAAGTGTCAGAACAAGAAAAATGTTATGTGAAAACTTTAAAGAGCAGCTAAAGTAAAAATTACGTGAAAACTTTAAACAGCAGATAAAGTAAAACAAATACAACTCTACAGAGATAAGGTTATTAAAAAGAAAGATGTCAGAAGGAAATTAAAAACTGGTGACCCATTTCTTCGATAAACACAGATTACAATATATGAGCAACATCAGTAAAAAGAAGACTAATAAAGACAACAGTGACTTAGGGAAGGGGCTTGAAGAAAAACTATAACAGATTAAAGTGGTAGAGAAATTTTTTTTTAAAATTATCTGGCAATATTAAGATTAGCAACTTACTTATGGTCTTTACAACAGATAGTGGATAAAATGTTCAGGGAACGGATCCAGGAGAAGTATAACAATTTGCTAATTAGATATTGTCTACTGGATGTACAGGACAATATTATATTGGGGGGGGGGGGTTAAAAAACTGCCATACTACTGAGCCCTTTTCCATTTCCGTGCTGTATGAACAAGGTATGTATGAACTGTAAAATCACAAGAAGGAAAAAAGGGCAGAGGATATGTATACAAAGATCATTTCCATATATACTCAATTTTGCATATGGTATGACTGACATGAGAGAATAAGGAAAGATGTGGGACAAATGTAGATAGGATTAAAAAGGAAAAAATTATAGCTTACTAATACTTAAAATGAAAATTCAAGCAAGAATATGGAGTACAAATTAAGAAAGAGGATCAAAAGTATTTCAACTCTGATGAACTAGGCTAGGAACTCTGAGAAGAGAGAAGTAGGGAAAAAGGTGTGGAGCTGTTATAGCGACAATACAAAGGATAGTAAAGTTACAAAGTTGTTTAAAATGCCCTTTAAACTCTTTTCCAAATAAAACCAATTGAATAGGGGCTTATTAAAAGTGGTTTGCACTATGTGATCCAGAAGCTTTGGGGTAAAAATACAATTTAAGAGTCTTGTTTAAAGCTGAGAAAGTGGTAACGTGCATAGACAAGAAAATGGAGCACAGAAAATGTTTCAGACAACAGTATATTATACACCTCCCCAAGTTTAACATTCATAATGAAAATTTTGAAAGTGATACCTCTGTTAAGCAACTTTTAAAGAACACACAAATATCTGTGACACAGAGGGAAGAATGGGAAGAGACCACAGGATACAAGATAAGTAGATGAACAGAGAGTAAAACAAATATGAATATAAACATAAAAAAATAAGTTCAAGTAAATTACTGATTTTTTGGAACTGCTATATCAAACAGTTCCTGTAGAAGGAAAAATGAAATGCAACATATGGAATGAATGATTCTATGTCAATAAAGAAGGTAAAGGAAGATAATTTACTACTAAGAGTGTGCAACACTTAAATATTACATGAGGAAAAATTGCAGGAAGGGTTAAAATGTTAAGGTGCAATATGACAAAAATAATGAATACCAAATAAAAGCCACGAAAAGCACGAGCTGGATGCCAGGAAAAATCCAAGTTTGAGCGCTTTCGTCAAAATTACGTACGACTTCCTCAGAATGACAGTAACATTCCTACACATCTTATTTATATTAAAATCAATTAACAAATTACCATATGTAATTGATGTACAAATGTGAATTTAAAGAAACAGACTCCCTTAGGTTTTAAAACTGAATGAAAAGTATAAAAATGAATGTGTGCATGTAAATGAGTGTGTAAACACAGCTATTAATAGAATCTATTCCTAAAATGTTGTTTTGTCTTTCGGCTTTTCCCGGTTAGGGGTCACCACAGCGGAACTCTGGTCCACTAATGATTAGCAGTCGGTTTTTATGGTGTCGAGTTGCCAGCCCAATGCCCAACCTTCAACGAAGGCATGCCCACTCAACGCATGTCTTTTGAACGCCCACTCGACCGCGGGGATGACATGCAGACTCCACACAGAAGGCACTCCCAACACAAGCCGAGAATTGAACGGGAGAACCTCTTGCTGTGAGGCAACAACGCTACCGCTGCACCACCGCGGAAGTATCTGTTCATAAAATAAATTGTCATATCACATCATTACATAAGACTTCTGCGGTGGTGTAGTGGTAGCATTGTTGCCTCACAGCAGGAGGTTCTCCCGTTCGATTCTCGGCTGGAGTGCGGGAGTGCCTTCTGTGTGGAGTCTGCATGTCCTCCCCGCGGTTGGATGGGTGTTCGAAAGACATGCGTAAATGGATGTGCCTTCGTTGAAGGTTGAACATCGAGCTGGCACCTCGGCGTTCGTGAAAATCTACTGCCAGTCATTAGCGGACCGGAGTTCCGCTGTGGCGACCCCTAACCGGGAAAAAGCCGAAAGAACAACAACCACATCATTACATATGGTAATTTGTTAATTGATTTTAATATAAATAAGATGAGGAGTGTTATTGTCATTCTGAGGAAGTCATACGTAAAGGTGCATTATGAAATAACTGCATATGATTTGATGCAAGCTTTTATTTTCATGTACCTATTCATTTAACAGATAAGTGAACTAAGGTCTCTTTCAGTCACAGCCTTTTTAAAATATTCAAAAAAATTAACAAGTGTCGAGGCAAATTATTGGCTTCAAGTAAATGTTTTTTGGATGATTACTGGCTAAGATGTGTAGTTAAAAAGGACTACAAAGAAGCAACAAAAAAACGGATAAGAACATTGGCTTTAAAAAGTGCTGGTCATCACAGGAAAGCAGCACGCATTTTACCACGGATTGCAATTTACATCGCTTTTAAACACTGGTGATCCCAATGAAGCAATATAAATCACTGTGGCTGACACAAAAATACATAGGTTCATAGGTTTGCTTTCGTAAGTTTTGCTAAGTAACTGTACAGAAGTAACATACATTTAAATCTCAATAAAAAATACATGACTTTAACAAGTACTGTTAATCTCAAGTAGCACAAAACATCTTACTGGTGATTAAAAAAATACCTTTCACAAATGTTGAGCACAGGAAAGCAACAAACTACTGAGCACAAAAATATTGCTTTCACAAGTACTGTTGACTGCTGGGAATTGCCATGCAGCTACAGAAATCAATTAAAAAAGTGAAAGTTCAACAAGTAAAAAAAATAAAGGTACAGCTACAACATGCATCATGTTATTTTAATAAAAAAAAAAGAACACAGTATTGCAAAATAAGTAAACAATTTTAAGAAATAATGAATAACTGCAACTTTTAAACTGAAGTGTAGAAACAGCATATGTTGGGTTTATTGTTACAGTTTAATGGAAAACCATCATGGTAACTCCTGTGATGGGTTTACCATTACTTCCTAGTGGGAAGCAACTGTGCTGTAACCTGCAACTTGAAAGGCTTTCTGTAACACCTAGTGAAGGCAAATCTGTTTTGCAAAAGCATCTTCTGCATACCAACAGTATTACTAAATCAATGTGTTTGCCTTTGCATGCACAGGTCAACAGAAAATTCACACCGACAGTTAGTTTAGGATGCTTTACAAACCAACACCAATGTGACCCCAACAACGCACTAACCTGGAGTTCAAAAATCCCCTTTACTGTGACCATTTATTAATACGGCTCTCACACAGTACAAGCTTTTTTGGCCATTTCTGCTCAATTTATATGAATGGCACCATCTCCAAAACTGCTTGATATTCTCATGCCTTTCAAGAAATGTTACTGACACAATCAGCTATGAAACAACCTTAGACTATGCTTCCACTTTCAATCTTGCATTGTAAAGAAAAGAATTGCATGTTACACATTTAATAAACAAAAAATCTCACTTTTATAGCAAATGCACCTTCTTTTTTTATAGCTTCATAGGTAGGTAACTAGGCTATTGGCCCTAGGGCCTATATAAGCTTAGCCAAATGGTACCCTGGCATTTGCCACCCAAGAAAATTATTTTCCTGCGCCCCTGTCAAGCAGAGCTACAGAAGTGATCCCCGGGGTGAATTTCCCATCTCCCATCCAATCAAGATTTTTCCTGAAGAGTGCTAATGAGGAGCTTTGTCTGATATAGATGGTAGTTTGTTCCAGAGTATGGGAAGTCTCTGGGACAGGAATCTATCCCTCCAGCATATTCTGTTTATTGTGGTGACAAGGTTTAGGTCCCTAGAGCGTGTAGTTCGGAGGGATTTCTTAAAAGTGGAGCATGTCCAACAGCTCTGGGTTTGACATTGTTTTGTACGTTAGTCAGAGACCGCCTCTGAGTAGGCGATATGCGACACAGTAAAGCTGGAGTTTTTTGAGACTGTCTGTGTAGGGCATCTGTTTGAGGTCGGTAATCCTCTTTGTGAGGTATTTCTGTGGACTTTCCAGTTGTTGTAGATGTCTTGTGAGGTACATACCAAAAGGGGCGTTGTACTCTATAATGGGTCTAATGAATGATGAGTAGAGGGGAACAATGACCTCTTTTTTCCTGGATGAGAAACCTTTTGTGATGAGGTGTGCCACGTAGAAGGATTTCCTGACTACTGTGGCAATGTGATTATCAAAGAAGAGACTACAGTCCACCTGTGCCCCAAGGTCTCTTACCACACTTTTGGTGTTAAGTAGACTACCTCCTATGTGGTAGTTCATGGGTACAGAGTTTTTAACAAAAGGGATGACAATGCACTTTTTGGCATTGAGCATGAGGCCATGGCTTTGACACCAGGCATCTGTCTCAGTGAGGCCCTTTTGTAGGATGTCCACATCGTTAGGAGTTTTGATTATGGCTCCTAGTTTGCAGTCATCTGCGAACTATGTTAGCCAAAGACCTTCTGTGTTGGTGTGTACTTCAGAGAAGTAAATACCAAACAGGAGAGGACCTAGGACTGAACCCTGTGGTACTCCACTTGTCACTGGTCTGAAGTTGAATTTAGAGTCTGATAGAACTGTGTGGGTTCTGTCAGTGAGCCAGTTGGCAACCCGTCTTGTGACTTAGGGATTTATACCTAGTTTAGTGAGTTTATCTATGATTCTAGAGTGGGGGATGGTGTTGAAAGCCTTGGCGAGATCTAGATAGGCTGTGTGGGTCACCTTACCCTCATCTACGGCTTTGGTGACCGCTTCAAAGAAGTCTATCAGGTTTAGGAGACATGATCGGCCTTTTACAAACCTGAACTGGGTAGGGTCCAAAGTCTGGAGATTACCAGTGCCATTGTTTATAAGTTCCATGATGATACGTTCCATAGCCTTGCAGACCAGGCTCGTCAGGCTAATGGGGCGGTAGTTCCTGGGGTCCGTGGTGGCTCCCCCTCTGTGAAGTGGGATAACCGTTGCTGTGCTCCATTCAGTGGGCACAAAGCCTGAGGTGAGGCTATGGTTGAACATGGTACTTGGGTAGGGTGCCAGATCATTCTGTAGTTCATGTAGAACACAGCCTGGGATGTTGTCAGGTCTCATGGATGCTGTGTTCTTGGCTTTGGAGAGTGCTTTTTTTACCTGTGCAGCCGTGATTAAAGGAACTTTGCATTCTTCCAGTATAGAGACGGGCCCTTTACGGGGTGAGAGAGGAGTAAAGTTAGCACTGAACCTATCTGCCAGGATGTTGGCAATATCAGTTGGTTCTGTATATTTAGTGCCATTGTGCTGCAACTCAGAGCAGATCTGAGTGTTGCCATTGAGATTCTTGACATAGCTATAGAATGCTTTGTGGTTGTATTTAGAATCAGTGGCGATTTTGTTTTCGTAACTAGCTTTGGAGGATTTTATGAGGGATCTCAGCTTCTTACTGAGGCTGACCACGGAGTTCCTCCAATCATGGGATTTTACTCTTTTTTGCAACAGTTTCTTTCTTCTGTAGTAGAGTTTATGGCAGGGGACCACCAGATTGGCTTCCTTTTTTTTTGGATGATGGCATCTTTGTTCTGTTAGGGATTGCACAATTCCATGTACTCGTGTAAGTGCTCATAAAGTGCATTTGTATAGGATTCAGCAGTCGTACCTCTATTGTCCGTCAGCATGGGTGTCGTGAAGTTTGCCACTTCTGTCTTGAGAAGCGTGAAGTTGGCTTTGGAGAAATTTTTTACAGTGGTTTCCCCAATGGGGGGTGGGGGTGGGATCTGGATGTCTAGGGTGATTAGCTTGTGGTAGGATCTGACCAATGAGGAACTGACTTCTGGTGTCTTGACTGTCTAGTCCAGTCTTGGGTGAAGAGCACTTTGCTTCCAGTTTGGCTATATAAGTGCATCTCTCACAGGTTGGTAATGACCAGGTCTAGGATACTGCTGCCACTGGTGGAGGTGTGGATAAGTTGATCCAAGGAGTTTGAATTTATGAATTCCAGAAAACGTTGAGCACAAGAGTTAGTACATGAGTAGTTTTCCCAGTTAATGGTGGGGTAGTTGAAATCACCCATTATTAGGGTGTTAGATTGTACCCAAATATTTTCCAGTGTACCAAGAAATGAGGAGTGGGAATCCTGGGGCACAGTGGGGGATCTGTAGCAAGCTACAATTTGGCAATTTGGATTGCAGTCTTGCCCAGAGTTAGTTGCACTTGGATAATCTCGGATGCATTATGCTGAGCAACTAGCCTGGAGCTGTGGATATCCTTAATGAATATGGACATGCCTCTGCCTTTAGTGTTTCGGTCCAGGTTAGGTGGCCAAAAGGTGTGGTACGAATTATAGCCGGGTAATGCAGGGGTGCTCTCTGGAGCCTTGAACCAGGTCTCTATCACTGCACAGATGTTGATGTTCTCCATTTTAAGGAGTGCCTCGAGTGAGTGCATTTTGAGGTTTAGAATTATAGCATTAAGTAGCATTACCCTCAGATTTTGCTTGCTTGTACCCGTTATGGTGGTGAATTTGTCATTTGAACCTTGCCTAAAAAAGGCACTATAAGGGTGGCAAGAGCCTTAGCCAGTATCCGGAATCCCAAGGGCGACAGGTGCAGGCCATCTCTGGCAAAGCGTCGTGGTTTGTCAATCATGTCATCCCAGGCAGACAGATACTGGATCCCCTTAGAATGACACCAGCAGCTTAGACAACTGTTGAAGTCTATCATTTTTTCCTTGTACTGTGGTATCATTTTAGGTGATGGCAGGATGCTACACAGGGCTAGAGTCATACCTGCCTAGGCTACAAGATCGGACAGCTCCTCCATGTCTCTTTTCATGTAGTCCAGGGAGGTACGTCTCAGGTCATTCACACCAACAAGAGTCATATCTATACTTGCTGTGGAGTGACCTGAGTGCATGCATTATGTGGCGGATCCTAGCATCTGACAGGCAGTTGACAGTAACTTTCTCCTTGTTTAACCTGGTGAGTGGAACATCGGTGTGCCTGACTACAGAGTCACCTATGACTAGAGTGTTGGGTACGTTGTTATGCCTTATGGGCTGTGGTTGAGTGGCACACTGAGTTTGTGGGCTATGTGTCATTTGGATTGTGTTGGGGGGTGGAGGTTGCTTGCGTTTCTGCTTTGGAGGTCCCTGTTGCTTGGGTAGATTTTTATTGAGCCTCCGCGAATGTAAGTGTGTGTTTTGTGTTTCTATGCGAGTGTTTTGGTGGTGTAGGTTTTGAGGGACTATATGATAAGTGTGGTATAGTGCAAGTGTTTACCTTCTCCTCTTGACTGTCTAGTCCAGTCTTGGGTGAAGAGCACTTTGCTTCCAGTTTGGCTATATAAGTGCATCTCTCACAGGTTGTAGTGTTGGGTGGTAGGAGGAGAGGGTTGTCTGTGTACATGAGGCAATTGCTGCATTGCCCCAAGATGCCCAGATTCATCAGGTAGACAGGAGAAAACACCAGGAGCTGACCCTTAGACATGCCTGGATAGGTGCTTATTTATTAAGTACTAAAAACTGTTTTCCTCTACACAAGTGAGGAAAGTTAAGTGCTGTAGTAATTTGTAGCTTATTTAGTGCTTACAATGAGTTCTGAACAAGTGCTGAGATCAAAGAAACAGACCTGAGTGCTGAAACTAGAAAACTGGCTTGTCCTAAGAAATACAATTAAACTAGAAGGCTTCCCCCCAACACAAAGGCTTGGGGGCTCAGAAGCTTACAAACAGTCCTGGATACAGCAAATCTGTACCTTGACTAGACGACTTACAGGAAAGGCAGGAAACAAGCTTAGAATTTTTTTTTTTTTTTTGTAAAGTGAAAGGTGAAAGGAAAGGAGAAGCAGAAACTAACTGGGTTGGCCTTCTGAAATGTTCTCCCTGGATTGGGTAGAATGAGGAAATGACACTTGACTGGGAAGTGTGTCCCAGATCAAATTTACAGTAGGGGCGAGCAACTGCAAAGCCACCAAGTATAAAAACAGGATACCAATAGGGAAGAAGGGTGGCAAAAAAATCAGAACAAACAAACCCAACCAGATGGTTAACAATTGTAGAAAATTAATAGTTAACACCTCACATACAGTGAAACTAGCTAGTATATGTAGACAATAAAAGTGCTATAAATAAGTCGTAAAAATAAGCATAAAAGCAGGATACTTGATGTTATATATCACAGATTAGTTGGCTCAGAGCCCTTCCTCCAATTACCTCAGTGTGAAATGGCAGAAACACTCAAGTTAACTTCTTAAGTAAGAAAGTTGAAACCTGAAACAACTTAAAAAAAAAAAAAAAGCTTGAAAGAACCAATGAGGTGATTACTCCAAGCCGTAGTCCAGGCAACCCCAACCAGACAATGGCCATAAACAATTCACTCTCCCTGAAATGCTATACTGGCATTGGCTACACTACGATGGCCTGGAACACGTGCTCAGACACACAGCCTTTACTAACAAACAACTAGGCCCAAAACACAAGCCTGAATATGGACAATGCTATACTACACACACTACTTATGTAGAAAAAAAACTGCAGAAATGTTTAAACAGATAAAGGATCAAGGAGACTCTAGAGAATGCTTTTAACTGCAAACAAGTTATATGATACACTCCTTAGTATGAAATCAGAACAAACAAACCCAACCAGATGCCTAACAATTCTAGGAACCTTCTAGTTAATACCTCACACACAGTGAAACTAGCTAGAAAAGTATATGCAGGCAATAAAAGTGCTATAAATAACTCGTGAAAATAAGCAAAAAAACAGGATACTTAATGTTATTTATCACAGATTAGTTGGCTCAGAGCCCTTCCTCCGATTAGCTCAGTGTGAAATGGCCTGCAGTCACAAAAACTACATCATTTGATTACATGTATATGTTACTGTGAAGGAGCACTGACTGTAAAACTTTCATTTTTATACTTAATGCTTTGCAGATGTTGCAGTTTGACAGATTTTGATGGCCACTCAAGTTCAAATTTGACACTACATATAATCTTTGTTATCTATATGTAAATTCAAAGACTCTCATAAAATTTTCATTACAGGGTCATACTAGACAAGCTAACAGCTCTTGCTGCAAACAGCCAGCACAATTTTAGGTATCTGAGATTTAAAAAAGTTCAGTTACAGGCTTGCTGTTCTGTTTCTTGGAGGCCATTTTTTGCTTGGTCTAAAGGGAAGTCTCTCTGTTCATCAGTGGCAGTGATAAACATTGAGCAGCCTGCCTGCCCCTGCGGGAGTGGTTACTGCCTTGGTTTTACTGGCCATTTTGGGTCAATTCCAAACTCCTTGATCTCCCTCTCTTAGAACCAGATTACCTCGTGGTTTAGGCGTCTTTTCAGACTTGCTGGCTGTTGGGGAAGCACCCTCCAAGAGGAGAAAACGCTGAGAGAAGAAAGGAGCCACTTTTGAGATTTTAAGTATTTTTCTTCAGATTATTTGCTAAGTTTTTCTGCATAGCCGCCTACTTTGAGCATTTTCTGGCTTGTTAAACTTGATTTCTGCATTGGTAACTGTATTTAGAACACAACCTAGAGCTGTTTACTGAATTTCCTGTTTGCACTTATTTTTAAAATCGTTTTTTTCTTAAAACTTGCATTTTATCTGTCTCTGGCATAGCACTCAAGTGTGGGGTCATTTACTGCACTGTTCTAACTTGTTGATACTTGTGAACCTCTGCTATCTTTAAAAAAACAAAACAATCTTGCTTTTTTCCCACTTTTCTGAGATTTAAAAAAGTTCAGTTACAGGCTTGCTGTTCTGAACTGTTTGTAAGTTTCTTGGAGGCCATTTTTTGCTTGGGCTAAAGGGAAGTCTCTCTGTTCATCAGTGGCAATGATAAACATTGAGCAGCCTGCCTGCCCCTGTGGGAGTGGTTACTGCCTTGAAACTGTAGTTTTATTTGCCATTTTGGGTCAATTCCAAACTCCTTGATCTCCCTCTCTTAAAACCCTCTTTTGCACGTTTTTGTGTATAGCGCAACAACGGGCAGCGCCGCCTAATTGGGTTTAAACTATTCCTGGCTCTACGAAGTCTGCTCTATCTCTCAAATTAAACACCATATTCTCATTCTAAGGCCCTTCACTGGTCCAAATTAGTAATCTTACAAGTTAACACTATTAAACCATAAGCACTACTTACTCTTATACTCTCTATGATTACCTTGACCCTGATTGGTCCGTCTTAATTCAGTTTCCCTATATTACTCTAGCATGTCCAAAGGTCAGTCAATTGTTTCCTCTCCAGTCCAGCTGGTGAATCTGGGAATTTTGAGGCAATGTTACAACTGTCTCATGTACACGGACAACCCTCTCCTCCTCCAAACAGGTTCAAATATATGTGAGAGATACAACCATATAGCCAAACTGGAGGCTGAGCTCTCTCATCTCAAAACTGGTGAAACCAGTCAGGAGGAGAAGGTAACCTCACACAACACAATTCCAGTATCACATAGTCCCACCACATCAGCGAACCAAACACATAAATACACAAAAACATACTCAGAGGCTCTAAATAAAAATCTACCTAAGCAACAGAGACCTCCAAAGCAGACATCCAAGCAAACGCTACCCCAAAACAAAACACGCACAACACATAGCCCACAAAGTCAGTGTGCCAAGCAGCCACAGCCCTTAAGGCTGAATAACACACCTGCTACTCTTGTAATAGGTGACTCTATTGTCAGACACACTGATGTCCTGCTCACCAGGCTGAACAAAGAAAGCTGCCTGTCGGGCGCTAGGATCCGCCACACAACGCAAGCACTCAGGTCACTCCAAAGCAAATACAAATGTGACTCAGTCATCGTACATGCTGGTGTGAATGACCTGAGACGTACCTCCCTGGACTACATGAAAAGAGACATAAAGGAGTTCTCTGATCATGTAGCCCAGGCCAGTATGACGCTGACCTTGAGCAGCATCTTACCCTCACCTAGAATGATGCCACAGTACAAAGACAAAATGATAGATTTTAACAATTGGCTAAAATTTTGGTGTCATTCAAAGGGGATCCAGTGTCTGTCAGCCTGGGATGACATGCTTGACAAGCCACGTTGCTTCGCTAGGGACGGCTTGCACCTGTCACCACTGGGCTTTCGGATATTGGCAAAGGCTCTTGCCACCCCCATAGTGCCTTTTTTAGGCAAAGCTCAAAAGTCAAACCCACCTCCATAGACAGCACAAGGAACAAGAAACTAAGGGTAATGCTGCTAAATGCCAGAAGTCTTAACCTCAAGATGCACGCACTCGAAGCTCTCCTCAGTATGGAGAACATAGATATCTGTGCAGTGACAGAAACCTGGTTCAAGGCTCCAGAGAGCACCCCAACACTACCAGGTTATACCTCGTATCATGCTTTTCGGCCCCAAAACCTGGACCGAACCACAAAAGGAGGGGGAGTTTCCATATTTATCAAGGATATCCGCACCTCCAGGTTAGTGGCATTGTACGAAGTATCGGAGATCATCCATGTGCAACTAACAGTGGGCAAGACTGCTTTTCAGTTTATAGCATCCTACAGACCACCCTCTCAAAGTCAGGAATCCCACTCGGCTTTCCTGAAAACAATGGAGAACATGAAGATCTCTCCGAACACCATTATACTGGGCGACTTCAACTACCCAAACATAGACTGGGAGCACTACTCAAGCCCCAGCACCTTAGCCCAAAGGTTCCTGGAAATTATAAACTCAAATGCAATGGAACTAGTCACCACTCCCACAAGAGGGGATAACATACTAGACCTGATCATTACCAACATGGGTACTCTATGCTCCATACCAGAAGTATATCCCTCATTGGTAAGATCAGACCATAAATTAATTTCACTGGATATCCAGATCCCGACCCCACCCCCAACCCAGAAAACCACAGTGAAAAACTTCTCAAAAGCGAACTTCTCACTTCTCAAAACCAAAGTGGAATCCCTCAAGGCCCCAGGGCCAGTGGAAACTACGGCCCAAACTGCAGAATCCTATATAAACGCATTCTACGGACATCTCCAGGAATGCATGGATCATGCTATCCCAAACAAAACCAAAACCCAATCATCCAAAGGCAGGCATCCAGTCTGGTGGACCCCAGCCATAAATAAATTGTACAACAGAAGGAGGAAGCTACTACATGATAGAGCAAAATCCCTAATAGGGAAGGCAGCTTTGATCAGTACTAGCAAAAAATTACGATCCCTCATAAAATCCTCCAAGGCCAGCTTCGAGAGAAAAATTGCACATGACACTAAAGACAATCATAAGGCTTTTTTCAGTTATGTTAGGAACCTGGGATGCAACTCCCAGACTTGTTCTGAGTTGATTCTAAACGACAAAAAATACACTGAACCCACAGACATCGCCAATATTCTGGCAGACAGGTTCAGTGCAAACTTCTCCACCCCCTCCCCCCCAAAAGAGCAAGTATCTATCCCGGCAAAGGGCTGCCTCCCAAACATCTCTGTTCCTCAGGTGAAGGCTGCCCTCTCCAAAGCAAAAAACACTGCTTCCATGGGACCAGATGGCATCCCGGGTTGCGTCCTACATGAACTCCAAGAAGAACTAACCCCTCAAATAAAACAGCTGTACAATCTCAGCCTCACTACAGGACATGTGCCCACAGAATGGCGTACAGCAACAGTGGTCCCACTCCACAAAGGTGGAGCCTCTACAGACCCTGGAAACTATCGCCCCATAAGCCTGACTAGCCCAGTCTGCAAGGCTATGGAGAGGATCATCATGGAGCTCACAAACAAAGACATTGGGGACCTACAGACACTAGATCCTACCCAACTCGGCTTTGTCAAGGGCAGATCCTGCCTTTTGAACCTGGTCGACTTCTTTGAAACAGTCACCAAAGCCATAGATGAAGGGAAGGTGGTCCACACAGCCTATCTGGACCTAGTAAAGGCATTTGACACAATACCCCACTCGGGCGTCATAGATAAGCTATCCAGCTTAAATATAAACCCCTATGTCACAAGATGGGTCGCAAACTGGCTCAAAGACAGAACCCACAGAGTGAGAGATGCTGGAGCCCTGTCAGACTCGAAACCGGTCACAAGTGGCGTCCCACAAGGTTCTGTCCTGGGACCGCTCTTGTTCGGTATATACTTTTCCGAGGTACAGGGCCAACGTGGGAGGACTATGACTCACCAAGTTCGCAGATGTCTGCAAACTGGGTGCCATAATCGACTCTCCAGCTGACACAAACATCCTTCAAAAAGGTCTCACAGAGACGGATAACTGGTGTCAGAGCCATGGTCTAAAGCTAAATGCCAAAAAGTGTATAGTCATACCCTTTGGCAAAAACAATGTGCCCACAAATTACCACATAGGCGGTAACCCATTAAGTACAGAGAAAGTAATTAGGGATCTGGGGACCCAAGTTGATAGCAATCTCTCCTTTGACAACCACATTGCCAAAGTGGTTAGAAAGACCTTCTACATAGCCCACCTCATCATGAAAGGATTCACATCTAGATCAAGAGAGGTAATCGTGCCCCTTTATTCATCCCTCAATAGGCCTATCATAGAATATAATGCCCCTTTTGGGATGTACCTTACCCGACACCTGCAGCAATTAGACCCCAAAAGTACCTCACCAAGAGGATCAAGGGACTCAAGCAGATGCCATATGCTGCTCGGTTAAAAAAACTCCAGCACTACTCAGTGCGATCTATGCCTGACATATAAAGCTATGTCCAATCTAGAATTAATGGACATGCTCCACCTCAATAAATCTAAATCCCTTAGAGCCACACGCTCGAGGGACTTGAACCTCAGCACAGAAATAAACAGAACTTGCTGGAGGGACAGATTCATAACCCAGAGGCTCCCTTCGTTCTGGAATAGAATTCCAATTCATGTTAGGCAGAGCACCTCACTGAATCTCTTCAAGAAGAATCTTGACGAGTGGATGGGGGATCGTAGGTTTGTCCCGGGGATTACTTCCGTGTCATTATTACACAGAGGCACAGTAAACTAAACCTTAAAAAGGGCACAGTATACTCAAATCAAGGGGTGGCGCAAGCCAAACAAAATCGGGCTAGGCTTGTAATTGCCCCAGGGCAGATAGCCTAGTATGAACCTATGAACCTATGTACATATCAGTCCATTCAAGTAAAATTACATATATTTTTCTGAATTAAAAATGACAGAAAAACACATTTTCTGGGAAACAGATATTACATTTAGCTCTGAATTCAAAAGAACTAATGTTATGACTGCGACACAACTAAATTTGCCTGTACAAAAAAAAAAAAAGTCAAAATGTTAAATATGTCTGATGTGATTAAAATGGCAAAAAAGTAGAGCAACCAAATATGTACATAGGCCTACTGGTGGTACATAGCAGTACTGGACCATGTCACTGAACAAGTTTAACATTTTTCAGAAATAAGTGATGCACTCAGGTACAGAAAGTGCTTAAAATGGGACATCAGATATAAATATACATATAGAACGTTACCTTCATGTAACGTACATCCTTGTGCAAAAGTCCAAATTTGTAATGGAAGAAAAAATGCATTGAATGAAAGCTTCCCTTCTTGCTTCTGATGCAATGACATAATTGAAAGAGAGCAATATAATAGTTACATAGCCCAATGCCAGAAAAAAACCTGCAGTTTGGTACCTGAACCATAGACAGCTTGCCTTTGAGAGTTCTTTGTGAAACTTTAGGCATATTATAAGAGCATTAGAGTATAATGCGCACCTAAGCCTGCCATTCTACCCTCAGGAAGCTAAATGCAGCTCACTGCTGAATTTGACTTCACAGAGATGCCTACCCAGGACAGACACTTTTTCGGTTATGGCATGAATCAAGTCTAAAAAAATCCATTTTTTGGAAAAAAAATTATGATTTTTTTTTTTTCTGATAGAATGACTACTCAAAACAATTATATTCTGGACATGTGTCTAATAGAAATCAAATAAAATGCAACATTCTACACTCAATGTCAAATGCCTGTATTCCGGATCAGTGTGTAAGAGGCCAAAGAACAGCACAGACTGAAATTTCTTAAAACTTTCAAGTAATTACAACAGAACACTTGTGGACAAAGTGCACCTAACAAGTGCCACTCTACTATTATCGATTTAAATGTAGCTCACTGCTGAATTTGATTCCACCACATCGTACACTTCTTTCTCATATATAGATATTTTTTTTTCCATGGCATGTTCCAATGAAAAAATAACTCCCCTTTCAGGAGGAGGACATTACGTACAACTTTTATTTCTGATGTATAACAAGTATTGCATCCAGGAAGAGGGTTTTGCATCCAGGAAGAATTAGGCCATTGTCTCCCTCTACTCCTCCCTCATTAGGCCAATCATAGAGTACAATGCCCCACTTGGCATGTACCTTACTAGACACCTGCACCAACTGGAGAGGATGCAAACGTACCTCACAGAGAGGATTCTAGGCCTTAAACACCTGTCCTATATGGACAGACTCAAACTCTAACTATTCTCCGTCTCATATCGCCTACATAGAGGCAATCTCTGCTTGACTTACAAAGGCATGTCTGACCCAGCTCTGTTAGAAATGCTACAGCTAAAGAAATCCCAATCCCTTCGCACAACATGCTCCAGAGACCTCACCCTCATTACAACAATTAACAGAGCATGCTGGAGGGACAGGTTCATAACCCAGAAACTGCCCATGCTATGGAATAGACTTCCCATACATGTCAAGCAGAGAGAAATCTTGATGAATGGATGGGAAACAGAAAATTCACTCCTGGGATAACAACAGTAGCGCTACTCGACAGAGGCACTGGGGGACCCAAGGTCGGGTGGCACTATGCCAGGATAATCCTACGGCTAGGCTTGTAAAGGCCCCAGGGCCATTAGCCTAGTATACACCTATGAACCTAAGTTAACATGGAAGTGTATATGCTGGATTTCCCACCTTGCAAAATATACTTCTGTGAAATAACTTATTATGACTACATATAAGAATATAAATCAACACCCTTTAGCAGTTCTTAGAAAAAAAAATTGAAAGAAATGTTAGCATGCTCACAATCATATATACCCAAGACTGAGACTATCACTCATTCTTTGACAAATGCAGCTCAGTGCTGAAGATGAGTACTCATTATGGCATGCAGTAAGCTTCAGTGGTGGCATGATTCCAGTGGCAAAGTAAAACTTCTGAAGCTCTGTGATTTTACACACGTGTATGTGTGTATATATGTATATATATATGTATGTATGTGTGTGTGTATATATATATATATATATATATATATATATATATATATATATATATATATATATATATATGAATCATACATGTTTACATAACATATATACACACACACACACACACATATATATATATATATATATATATATATATATATATATACATATACATACACACATACACAAATGCATATATACTTCTGAAATGTAGGAAAACATTGGTTTCTGATTTTTTGAAACATGGTTTTAGTTTTTAGGCTGTAAAAGCACAACAAATGTATACCTTTCTGTAGTATGCACGTACATTTGTGAGTAAAAGGAAAATGTGAAACCTATTGTAAACTGAATCTAAACAAGGGTGGCTCAGTAGTACATGAGAACTGCTGCCTCACAGTGCTAGGTCCCCCCCCAGTTTGTTTCTTGGATGCGGTATCTTCTGGGCGAAGTACAAATATTCTCCCTCATCCCATTCAGGTTTTCACTAGGTGCGCTGTTTTCCTCTCTCATACAAAAGTGATGCAACAGGTGAACTGTTAATCCTCAAAACTGCCCGTGTATGTCCTGTTGTCCTGTGACAGACTGATGACCTATCTGGGATTACTTTTCCTGCCCTGAATAATTGTCAGGATATAGGCTTCATATATGCCTCAACCATAAAAATGGATATCATAGGAAACTGGAGATTGAATGAATAACTACATCTTCACTGAGTTTTTAGTGTATCAGAAATAATAGTTTCAGCTAATTCTGCTCCACAATGTCCTAGATGACAGGGTATGATTTCATGTGAAGCACCATTCCCACTGTCTGGAAGATTTCCCATAGCATTCCACTCCACAAGGGAGGCAGTTCCACTGACCTCTCAAACTACAGACCCATAGCTATACTGTCTTCTAGTCAAAATCATGGAAAAATGTATCCAAAGGCAACTCCTAACCTATCTTCTTGATAACAATCACCTGACCAATTCTCAACATGGCTTCAGACCGTACCACAGTACCACCACTGCCCTACTACCATTTATCAATGTCATAAGCCATAATAGTAATAAACTCTCCTCAGCCATCTTCCTAGATTTTTCCAAAGCTTTCAACATGGTAAACCAACTACTCCTGCAAACCCTAGAATTAATCTTCCTCGACACCCATGCTATACAACGGTTCAAGTCATATCTGGGTGGTAGACAACAGGCAGTCCTGTAGAAAGATAACATCTACCCTTCTACCTATAACACTTGGAAGTCTCCCAAGGATCCATCTTAGGGCCCCTCCTATTTTCCATATCCATTAATGACTTGCATAAAGTAATACCAGACACTAACCTGTATTCAATACACAGATGTCTCAACCCTAATATGTTCCGCTACAACCCCAGAAGAACTACTGATATTATCCCAAAACACATTTAGCATGGTTGAAAATTGGCTCCTCTATCGCTGTCTCATACTAAACCCCCAAAAAACTAAACTGCTGCTGTTCTCCCCATCTCGCAAGTCCTCCTCTCTAACCTTCTCCATTAAATCTAACAATGGCACAATTATTTCACCAGACCCCTCAACCAAGCTCCTAGGAGTCATAGTTGACAACAACCTGAAGTTTGACTTGCATACATACCTCTCAACCTAGACCATCAAAAATCTGGACAAGGCCCATGAAAAACAGGTACAAATCTGTACGCTGATTAACATCTAATTTGCATACACAATTATGTAACCCCACCCACTCTAATGGAATTGTGGGATACCAACTTTCAAATGCAAACTGAAGAACAGACAACCAAAACATGGCACCAGAGTCCCTCTGCAGCCATTCCAATGTCCCATTACCTGGCTATTTCACCCCATTTACCATAAACACTAATGTATGCATACTGCTTTACTTCTACAATGATTATTTGGATTTTATTTTTACATTTTACAGCACAACAATGCAGAAACACTGAAAGACATCACCTGGTAAACAAAGCAATACTGTCTCACAATGAAAATAGGCTTGACATTAAAACTTCTTTGCCCTTGAAACTCACATTCATTGAAACAGCACTGAAACCCACACCACATCCAAAGAAAAGGCATCTGGCCAGTGGTGGATAAAGATTACCTTTGGGCTGTTCTCAAATCACTGGCCCCTTGCACACAAAACAAGAAACATACATGTGTTCTTTTCTTTATACACCTTCCTGACTTTATTAAATTATATTCCTTGTATAATACAACACACGTTAGAGCGCATTTTAAATTTGTTTGAACATTTTATGAGTAGACTGTACTGTAGGCAATGAAACAAAACACATGAACCAATAATGACAAAACTGCCCAATTCAGAACTTTTCCATCATAAAAGTCTTTTTCCACACCCACACTATAAATAGAATGACAGTAGTGTAAGCCATAGGCATCTTACACAGCGTCTCGCACTTATTTTCAATTTCATTTTTGGGGGGAGGGGACAAAAGGTCAAAAACCAGGGACACATTTTAAACATTGCTTGTATAATTTTGTAATGTTGCTAGAATAAAATGTGTTACCATCATGCATTTCACTGGCAAGTTTTGAACTCAGGAGCCTATGCACTACAGTCAAAACAACATACCACTATGCCAAATCAGCAGCTGCCTGATAAATAGGAAGACTGAAACTTAATAGCCATCATTTAGTGAATTAATTTCTCACTTCTCATCATAGCTCTAAACTCTTAGCACAAAAAATGTTCTTACTTCTCATCATAGCTCTCTCAACTCTTAGTACAAAAAAATCTGGACAAAGCTCAGAGCATAACTTTCAACTCTTAGCAGAAAAAAAATGTTCTCACTTCTCATCATAGCTCCCAACTTGCTCAGAAATGGTGGTGGCTAGGGATAGTAGGCTCCTTTTACCCTGTACCAAAGGTATGGGGTTTGAGCCTGAATACCTCTAGCCACCAAGTGTATTATATTGGGGCATTTTCACACAGACACACACACACACACAGAATAAAGAGTGGTTTCAGCTTCAAAACACACCAAGCTTAACCTAAGTAGTTCCTGTTCCTCGGTCGTTGCTTCCTGCCATTAATCCCTGCTCGCAAACTCTGCCATTTCAGCTTCTTGCCATTAATCCCTGGCCTGCACACAGTTGCACACACGTTCCTCTGCTGTTCCCCATTCCCGCCAGCTTGCAATTCAGTCAGCCGGAAATGATGATGTGAGCTCCTTGAGCTCAATTCCGACTGGCTGGTAGCTTGACGGAGCTGACGTCATCGTGCACGTGATGATGTCAGCTCCGACAGCGCAAAAATTAAAAAAAAAAAAGCAAATAAATCGGAAATGAAGGGGTGCCACTCGGAAATCGTGGCACCCCTTCATTTGGACCCCAAAACTCGGTAAAAACCAAGTAATTCGGAACGGTTGGGAGGTCTGCTTGCATATCAATCAAACATTTAAAACAGTAAACAAAAAACTTGGCTCTCTAAACAGGATCAAACCCTTCTTAACTCTCCTAGCCAGAACTGTTCTTGCTCGCACTCATCTACTATCCACACTTCCCTATGCCACCCCCTTATTCACAAGCATGAGTAAAACCGACCTGAACAAGCTCACAACCTGCTATAATCAAATTTCAAGATTTGCCACTGCCTCTGCCTATAGGACCCACCACTGCCTTAACCTCAAACTACTAGGCTGGCTTGAACTGCCTAACCTTCTACTGGCTAACCAACTAGTAACTGCCCACAAGATTTTCTACCAGCCAGAATGGACAACCGATCTTAAAACTCTCATCACCCCCTACCAGAACCTTAAAACTCAGATCCTCCAACAAAATGCTAGCGTTCACCTTCAAAGCAAACAACTCAGCTGCGGTAGCTCTGTTTATCAACTCAGTTGGTAAAGCCTGGAACTCTCTTCCTACAGAACTAACCTTACAACCCTCTTCAACCCAATTCAAAAAAACCCTTACTCAATATTTCACAATGCAATGGCTCTGTCCTTGCTCTAGCCCTGACTAATTCCCACACTCTTCTACTGTTTGCCCAATTAGGGGTCTCCTGGCATTGTCACTGAATCCTAACCAAGTTACTCTGTACAAACATGCTGATTAAGCCAAGTCTAGTACGTATTTTAAGTAACCTATAAAGAGACACAAAAATAATACATTAGCTTGTTGAATGTTGGGGCTGGGAACTTGGAAAGTGACCTACATATATATTGTATAATCTCTATCTAGAATTATACTAATAGTGGAATGGTTTTAATGTGTAAATATCGAACAGTTTCTCTGTATTGTGTTTCTCTATTGTATTTCATATTGTATTGTGCTGTTCTGTCTTATTGTGTCTGTAAGGAGCTTTTCATCCCAGGCCTTCGCTGAAAATGGACATATATCCACAGTTGGATCTTCCCGGTCAACAAATGTAAAACAAATACATAAATTCTCTACAAATAAAATCTGCAATGTTTATTTTTCACACACATAATTCCTCAAGCACACAGTGCCTCTGATAACCAACAGCAATGTCTAGAACTAAGACCCAGTAATATCCGTGGTCAGACACTTGGAGATCGCCCTCCTCACTTCCCTAAGGCAGACCTATTTTCAACTTGTTGCTCCCTCACACATTTACAGTCCCTACCTGATAACTCATAATGATAATCACTGAGCAGCAATTAACTGCAACACCCCCTGCCTTCAAACACAGCCTGCACCCACATCCCATGCAGACACACTGGCTATGCAGACCTTCAGAATATTAATCTATAGTCAAAGTGAAATTAATAACGGGGCTAAGTAAGGTTTTTCAGTCAGTTGCTCTCAAGACAAGTCATGATTCCAAACAGGGACCAAATAAATGCCCCAACTTCTCAAACACAACCACCACCCACCATCCAAAAGATAAACCCATTCTGTTCATCCTCCTATGTTTGACTATGATCAAAGTAGAAGAAAAAAAGCAAACAGAAGAAAAAAACAGCACGGCTGCCACAGCTATAGGCATAAATTAAGTACTTTAATAAAACAAGAATAAGTGCTTTCTCATATACTGCTTCCTCAGATCCATACATAAAAAAACAGACATCAACCATATAAAACACATCTTTAGTCCAATTTCAACCAATAACCAAGAAAAGCAGTGTTTCAATTTGTGCCCCTTAAGGGCGGGTTTCAAACAAACACTGCTATTAATGCCTGGATGTGTCTGCTTGTAACCTTTGTATCCAGTTTAACTCAGCTTATTCAACTTTGTTATTCACATCCCCACCCCTCACATTATTAAGATCGCTCACTCCCATCTAATCTCAACTCTTCTGTATGCTTCACCTATATTTACCAACCTTAAGAAAACTAACCTCAACAAATTAGCAACTTCCTACAATAATATTGCCAGATTCGCTACTGTCAATCCCTTCAGAACTCACCACTGTTCTAATCTTAGGCAACTAGACTGGCTGGAATTCCAAAACCATCTGATAATCCCCCAACTCACAATTGCCCACAAAATATTTTACCAACCCAGTAATACCCCTATACTCTCAAAACTCTTAATCCCATATAATAATCTGAACTCCTTACACTCTTCTAGCAAACTCCTTGCAAGCTTAACTAAGTCTAATAATACAGCTGGTGACTCTCTGTTTACTAACATAGCAGGAAAAAAATGGAACCTGCTACCCAATGAACTAACACTAATTACATCCTTGCCACTCTTTAAACAAAAACTAAAAAAACACCTCCAAAGGCACTGACTATGCCCTTGTAGTAACCCTAACAACCGTCTTTCACCCCTGTTTCTTCCTCTTCTAACCATACTTCCAAACATTTAAATACTTAGTCTTGTAATTAAGACTGACACTATTTAAACTCTAATCCTCTTATTGCTTAAATCCTTTAACCTGATGTGAACTATTGTAGATAACACTTACTGTATTATATCTGTTTTAGCTTTCTTAAGCAATATTATGTTCTCTGTTACTTTTCTTAAGTGTTTTTGATCTCTGAAATGTTATAACTACCTGTTTTATTTAGTTTACTAATCCTATAGTTAACGTAACAATTCTTTTTTTTTTTTTTTTTTACATATTTGTATATCTGTGTGGAGCTTTTCTCCCCGGGCCTCTACTGAAAATGGATATATATCCAGCTAGACTAGCCCGGTTAACAAATGTAAAATAAATACAAATAAAATAAAATAAATAAGTCATGTTGGAGGAAAGTACAGTTTTGTACCTACCATAAATGTAGATGTTCGAAGATCCACATTGCTGCAGTCCTAACACTTGGGGTAGTCCGCTGTCCCAGTCGGCCCGAATACCAAAGTATAAGGCTGACGTCGGTCAAGGCGCATTAGTCTGACGTCAGGACGTCAGGGTACAAATGCGCATGACCGACGTCATTTCCTCAGTCTTTTCTTGCCCCAGATGTCAGAAGACCTTAAAAAGATAAGGCCAAAAAACAACAACACACCAAACACCCCTGTACCAAATATATGTACAATATATATATATATATATATATATACAAAGTCAGAAAAGTACAATCCCACCCACACAACCACCCCTAAACACAGAGGGGAAGGAGGGAGGGTAAATTGGACTGCAGCAATGTGGATCTTCGAATATCTACATTTATGGTAGGTACAAAACTGTACTATGTTCTTCATACCACATTGCTGCAGTCCTAACACTTGGGTAGAATCCCAAAGCAGAGGTAAGGGAGGCTGGCAAATCATAAGGAAGCAGGAGCTGTCAACATGCCCTGCAAAATAGCTGTGGCAAAACCAGCCCTAGATTTAGAGTAGAGAGGAAGGTGATAATGCTTAGAGAAAGTATGCACTGAACTCCAAGTAGCTGCCTCCAAAATATCCTTAGTTGCCACCCCTTAGAAATGCTGTTGAAGTGGCAGTAGCCCTAGTGGAATGAGGCCTAATCCCAGCTGGAATCTCCTTGCCATGATGGGAATAACAAAATGCAATGCAAAACCCAATCCACTTAGAAATAGTTTGTTTTGACACAGGCTTGCCCTGAGAACTCAAAGCAAAAGAAACAAACAACTGCTGAGACTGCCTAAAATCCTTAGTCCTGCTTAAATAATAACGCAACTGCCTGTGTACATCTAAAGTGTGCAAAATCTTTTCCCCCTTATTTTGGGGATCTGCATAAAAAGTAGGCAAATGAATAGTTTGGTTTAAAGCCACACTAGAAACCACCTTAGGCATAAAGGAAGGATTAGTACGTAATGATACCCTATCCTTATGGAAAATCAAAAAAGGCTCAACCGCCATAAGGGCCTGCAATTCAGAAACCCTTCTTGCAGAAGTAATGGCCAACAAAAAAGCAGTCTTCCATGACAAGTATTTCAACTCAGCAGTAGCCGCAGGCTCAAAAGGTTGTAGAGTAAGTTTCTCCAACACAAAATTGAGGTCCCAAGCAGGAGTAGGAGCTCTACGTGGGGGTCTTATATTCTTTGCCCCTCTAAGAAATTGCTTGAACAAAGGATGAGAAAACAATGGTGGGTCACAATCATAGTGAGCTGAAATTGCTGCAGCATGAATCTTAATGGAAGAGAAAGACAAACCTTTGTCCAATAACTCAGTAAGATATTGAAGAGCCACACTCAAATTTGGCTCAGAAACATCAAAATCCTTTGCTGCACACCAAAATAAAAATCTCTTCCATTTTATTGCGTACACTTTCCTTGTACTAGGTCTTCTGGCTTTCATAATCACATTCAAAACTTGTTGAGGAAGCTGAGACCTGCTATGGTTCAAAACAGAATATGCCAGGCTGTTAGATGAAGAGAGTGAAGCTTGACATTGAGTAGATGCCCGTCCTTCTGAGACAATAGGTGTGGAATCAAAGGTAAGGGCCATGGAGGCTTCCTTACCAGACTCCTCAGCAATGGGTACCAGTGCTGTCGAGGCCAATCTGGAGCTATTAAAATCATCCTTGGCTTGTCTTGTCTGACCTTTAGGAGTACCTTTGGGAGGAGAGGCAGAGGTGGAAAGGCATACACATGAAGATTTTTCCAACTGAAAGAAAGAGCATCCACTTTCCAGGCTGTGTGATGAAACCTTTTCGTGCAAAACTTTGGCAGCTGGTGGTTTAGTGGAGAAGCGAACAGATCTATGTCTGGAGTTCCCCATGACACTGTCAATGTTTGAAATACATGAAGATCCAGTTTCCACTCGTGGGGATCCATGATTTGCCTGCTTAACACATCTGCTAAGGAGTTCTGTGCTCCTGGCAGAAACCTTGCTTGAAGATTCAGTTGCAAGCTTAACGCAGTCTCCCACAAAATCATTGCTTGCCTGCATAGAGGATAAGAATGTGTTCCCCTTGTTTGTTGATGTACCACATGACAGTTGTGTTGTCTGTTAGAATCAACACCTGCCCTGGAAGAAGTAAATCCTTTAAAGCCAGTAATGCAAACTGGACTGCTAACATCTCCTTCATGTTGATATGTAGATGCTGCAGTCTGGCAGGCCACTTGTCTTGTATCCACTTTCCATTCAGATGAGCTCCCCAAGCTGTGTCTGAGGCATCTGTCGTTAGAATCTGACTCGCCTCTGGCCGGGTCACAGAGAGTCCCTTGTTTAGGTGACATTCCTGAGCCCACCACAAAAATTCCTTTTGAATGCAAGGTATTATTTGAATGACAGTGTCCAAATCCTGGCAGTGCTGTGTCCATACATTTTGAGATACCATTGTAGCTTCCTCATATGCAGTTTGGCATTGGGAAGTACCAGAATACAAGATGCCATGAACCCTAAGGCTTGAAGGACTGTCCTTGCAGTCAGCCCGGACTGATGAGATAGTTGATGGAAGTAGAGAAAGATTCTTTTGTTTGTCCGGGGTTAAAAGGCCATCTGGGATGCTGTATTCAGTCTCACACCCAGAAAGCACATGTCTTGAGAGGGTACTAGACTGGACTTTATTTCGTTCACAGAATACCCTAGGCATCTTAGCACTGCTATCACATATTCCAAATGCTGAAGAAGCACGTCCCTTCCTTGAGCCAGAATCAGGCAATCGTCCAAATAAGGATAGATTTGTATTCCTTTTAGCCTGAAGAAAGCTATCACTGGAGCCAGAACCTTTGTGAATACTCTGGGCAGTAGATAAGCCAAAGGGCAATGCAGAGAACTGATAATGAGAATTCCCAGCTCGAAAACGCAGATACTTCCTGCAAATTAGTCTGATAGGAACATGAAGGTAAGCTTCCTTGAGATCCAAAGTTACCATCCAGTGATCTTTGCCCAGCAGAGGTAAAAGCTGTTGTAACGTCAACATTTTGAACTTGGGAATGTCCAGATAAGTGTTGAGGATAGACAGATCCAAAATTGGTCTCCACGTGTTCCCCTTTTTTGGTACTAGGAACAGGCGAGAATAAAATCCTAGGCCCCTTTCTGGCACAGGAACCGGCTGAATGGCCCCTATTTGGAGCAACAGAGAAATTTGCTTGTGAGCCTCTTTCCTTTGTTGAGGAGGAATGTCTGGCATGCCTTTGAAAGGAGGCAAGGTATGGAAATAAAACCTGTAACCGTGGTGAATGATATCCAATACCCATCTGTCTTGGGTAATTAAACTCCAGTTGTCTTTGAAAAGTGCCAACCTTCCTCCCAAAGGTGCTGCCAGACGAGAAGATTCTGGCAGCTGAAAAGGCAGGTCATTGGGTCTGTTTACGAAAGGACTGACCCCTGCCCTCACCAGAAGACTGAGCAGGTGAACTCCCTGTTCTAGGCCTAAAAGAACCTTGAGCTCTGCCTCTACCACGTCTAGACCTACCCCTAGACTGGGAATCATAAGCAGGATATGTCCACCCCTTGATAGGCCAATTTCTACTAAACTTCGGAGGCTGAACCTGCAAAAAATCTTTAACAGTCTGCATAGACTTAGCCTTGTCTTCCATTTTCTTTAGAACTGCTTCCACAGGCGAACCAAACAACACATCAGATTGTAAAGGAGCATCTAAAATCCTTGTTTTCACATGCTCAGCTAAATTCTGATCCCTCAACCAGGCGTGCCTGCGAAGAACCGAACCAGTGGCAGCCACCCTCGAAGAGGCCTGCACAGCATCAAAACCACATTGCAAAGAATGCTTACCCACCTGTTCAGAAACATGAACTAAATCCTGCAACTCTTTACACTCAATACCTTCCGCCAAAGCATCCACCTTAGACTTTAATTGTGAAAGGAGATAATTTTGGTATTTCAACATGTGAAACTGGCAATTTAAAGCTCTCATGGCCAAAGTGGAAGAAGTATACACTTTCTTTCCCCATCTATCCAAAGCCCTTGCCTCTTTATCTGGAGGAACAGGATTTTTAACAACAGAAGCCTTAACACCTTTAGGCCCCTGTGAAACAGTTTCTGGGTCTGCCCTAGGACTCTTAAAAAGATACTTATGAGCTTCAGGCACCCTATAATATCTATCCGGCTTAACTGGAGCAGGAGGCAAAGAGTCAGGGTTCAGAGAAGCCTCTGCAAAAACATCCTCCACCACATCTAGAACAGGAGGTATAGCTAAAGGCCTATGCTGAGGAAGAAACAAAAATTCCCTAAGCCTTTTCCTGGAATCAGAGAAATCCTGACCTTCCCATTTAAAATGCTCCCTCATGGAATGAAGAGTCTCTGAAAATGAAAAATCCTCAGGAGGAGAAGCAGAAGGAGTAGAATCATCTACATCAGAATCAGAATAAGGGGAATACTCCTGCAAGTCTTCAGCCGAAGACTCAGAAGCATCTGAACACTGCTCAAAACTCCCAAGCTCAGGTTCCACCCTAGGCCTCTTATCAGGAGGGGGCATAGAACCTCTAATCATTGTAATCAAATCTTCTGCCATCTTAAGCATATGCTTCTTAGGTACAGACCCTGAAGAACTAGGGGTAACACCTGAAACAAAACCTGGCCTGCCCCTGGGAGAAGCCTTGGAAACAGCAGGGGAGGGCCTAACCACCTTAGGAAGGGAGGGAAGAACAGCTACCTGAGAAGCCCCTTCCGCCTGGCCTACCTCCTGAGAGGTCACATCTTGCAGTAATAAAGTCTCTCCCTGGGATTCCAAAGAAATTTCTGGCTGAACCCCTGGCTCCACCGAGCCCTCTAAAGAACCGACGTCCGGTACGGACGGTTCTTCCAGCCTAGGCTTTGCCGTTTTGTCCTTGCGCTTTTTTGACGAAGCGGGCGGAGTATCCAACGGCATTTTATAATTACACCGCTTCCCAAAAACTAACCTGGCACAATCTAATCTTCTCTTTATAGTGCGTTTGTTAAATCTAGCACAAAAGCGACAGCCAACAACGTCGTGCTCAGGCCCTAAGCAAGGTATACACAAGGTATGGTAATCCCTATGAGGTATCTGTTTCCCACAAGAAATACAGTTATTCACTTTTTCTGACATCCGGTAAAATACTGAGGCAAGAAAAAACCAAAATATTCCCCAACGGGGTACTTAGCCAACTTGGATTCGGTCTGAAACTCCGACTTCGGAAAATCTCAGAACGCCAACCTGCACTTGCAAAACTGCTTCTGCATCGGACCATGCGGCAAAAAAGACTGAGGAAATGACGTCGGTCATGCGCATTTGTACCCTGACGTCCTGACGTCAGACTAATGCGCCTTGACCGACGTCAGCCTTATACTTTGGTATTCGGGCCGACTGGGACAGCGGACTACCCCAAGTGTTAGGACTGCAGCAATGTGGTATGAAGAACATCAACCTGCTCTCTTAAGGGAGTACGCACCCCCGTCACATTTTTCCTAATATTTTGTTAATTTTCCAGCACGGGCTTTAGTTTGCTGATGTGCCTGCTATTTGGTTGTGATACTAAGTTATTGTTTGGTCAGCAGCATTACATGGCTGAAGGTACTTTTACAGAGTTGGCTACAATCCTCCTGTTACCAGTAGATCTCAGAAATGGAAGAAATTGAGTCATTTGCCATCCAGTTCGCTGCTGGAAGTTATAGCAGAGAAAGAGGAGAATGAAGTCCCTGAGAATGCTTTGGATTACAATACTTTTCTTATGAAATTTAGAGACTTGCAGCAAGACCTTTATAAACTGAAGAGACTGCAATGGCAACGCCTCCACCTGGAGGCTTGCCTATATTTCAAGTTCATACCGAGAGGTATGCGGGTTTTGTGTATGCCCACATATGGTGACATCCCCAGAATTTCATAAAATGGCAGCAACCCAACCTTGATTTGGGCTTTAAGTACATGAGTACTTTAAGCCTACTGAAGACGAACTTGCATTTAAGGTTGGATGATCTGCTGATGAGATATAAAGGTGAGAAATACACACTGTCTTGATACTGTGTTTAACAATATTACGGCATATCAACTGAAACTATTAAGCAAAAGAAATTGCAATGAGACCTGTATGATTTTCAATATGGGCATATTTTCCTGTGGCCGAGACAAGAGATGCATAACAAGGGAGTGATGACACGCCCCCCCCCCCCACTGATGCTGTTTTTTACTCACAGAACAATGATAGAACTTTGCAAGGTGATATACAAGAGAAAAATAAGCAGGGCAATGTTAAGAACCATAAAGGGATTGCTGTATGCCCTGAAGAATTAACTCTACCACCTAATCAAGAAAGAAATACACAGTGAAAAATATACACAGTGAGAAACCACATACTTCTTACCATAACGTTCCATCTGAGTTGTTGATCTTCTTCTAGTCATCACTGATGGGTTTGGTTCAGAGCCCTCGGAACAGAGTCGGCCTTATACCAGGCTTGTGTGTACCAAAAACCCTCGAGCTAAGCTGCTACCCACAATGCCCTTCACTCAGTTACCTCAGATCGTGTTTGCATGCAACATATAGAAGAACCCGAAAGTCAGAGGCCATCTCTGCGCAGAAACTCTAACACCACAAAGACCCAGAAGATCCGCCAGCAGCCTTTGGTGGGGGACGGTGGGAGGGTGTGATGACTGGAAGATCTACAACTCAGATGAAACGTTATGGTAAGACATAACTTCTTTATCTGAAGTTATTAATCTTCTTCCTATTCATCACTGATGGGATAGAATCCCAAGCTACTTGGAGAACCTGGGTGACCCTTATGGAAGAACATTCCTGAGAACCATTGAACCAAAGGCCACTCTTCCCCTGGAGATCAGATCCAATTTGTAATGTTTGATAAAGGTATGGGGTTTAGCCCAAATGGCAGCTGCACAGATGTCATCCATGGAGGCCCTAGAGTGGAAGGCAACCAATGCTGCAATAGCTCTAGTTGAGTGAGCATTGATTTGACCAGGCTTAGATTCATTCGTAAGCGAATATGAAAAGCTAATGCAATCTCTGAGCCATTTTGACAAGGTAACTTTCGATACTGCACCTCGTATTCTAGGGCCCGCAAAGGAAACAAAAAGTTGGTCCGACTTGCGAAAGGACTTAGCTCTGTCCAGGTAGAAACGTAATTGTCTATGAATATCCAATGAATGTAGGCAGTATTCTCCCTTGTTTGAATAATTTGGAAAGAATGCAGGGAGCACAATGGATTGATTAATAGAAAAGTCGGAAACCACCTTGGGAAGAAAGGATGGATTAGTATGAAGTGATACACTGTCCTTATGGAAGGACAGATGAGGGCTCTTGATACACAAGGCTTGCAATTCAAGATATTCGTCTGGCTGAAGTGACCTCCAGCAGAAATAAAGATTTCCTTGACAGGAATTTTAGATCACATGTTGCCGCAGGCTGAAAAGGAGGTAGAGAAAGAGAGACTGGAGAACCCGAGAGAGATTCCATGCTTCCACCGGCTGCCTGATGGGAGGTCTGCAGTGGAATATTCCCTTGAGGAAAGTCTTGCAAAGTCGGGTGGAAATAAGCAGAACTCCATCTGACCCATTATGGAAGTTGGAAACAGCTGCTAAATGGACTCGAATGGTGGAAGCTGATGCACCATTGTCGAACAGCTCAGCAAGATAATGAAGAATGGTAGCTACAGGAGCTGAGAATGGATCTAGCTTCCGATTATGTGACCAAATAGAGAATCTTTTCCATTTGTCTCTGTAAAGTTTTCTGGTGGGTGGTTTATGTGAGGCCAGGATATCATCACGGATGGATGAATAAAGGGTTTCCTGCCTGGCAACTAATGTAAGTGGAGAAACCAAGCCGTCAGCTTGAGAGTGGACAGATTCGGGGGAGTCAGCCCTTGTGGGTGAGATATAAGGTCCTGATGAGTGTCTAGGATACAAGGAGGTTTTAACAGATGAGGTCGGAGGAAGGAAAACCACACCTGACGAGGCCAGAATGGGACAACGATGATCACTTTGCTTCTCAACCGAATAGCTTTCTTTAGAAAAATAGGAATCAGGGGAATCGGAGGATTGGTATAAAGGAGACCCGCGGGCCAATCGTGAATCAAAGAGTCTCTCGGTGACTCCCCATGAAGGGGAAACTGGGCGAAGTAGCTGCGGCATTTTGTGTTTGAGGTGGAGGCGAAAAGATCGCAGCATGGCTGGCCCCAAAGGCTGAAAATTTCTGCCGTCAAACTCAGATTGAGAGATCACTCTGAGGACGGAGGATGCATCTGCTTAGTCTGTCCGCAATCACACTGGAGCTCCACAGGATATTTGTTGCAATCAGAAAGCGGTTGGAAGCTATCGCCCACTGCCAGATTCTCATGGCTTCGCAACATAGTGGGTAGGATTTGGTCCCTCCCAGTTTATGTACCTACTGGATAGCAATCGTTCTGGATGGAAGGAGTGGGTGGAAAGCTTGCAACGTCAATAGCACCACTCAACTTCAGGACATGGATATGCAAGTTGACCTCTATAGTGGACCACGTGTCCTGGACTGACTTTCTCTGGAAGTGGGCCCCCCACCCTATCAGGGAAGCGTCCGTGGTCACTGTGGCACTGGGTTGGTGATCCTGGAAGGGGCAACACCAAAGATTTTCATTTGCACTCATCCACCAGAGGAGATCTTGTTTGCAGGTGTTGCTGAGGATCTGTGAGCTCAGGGGGTGAAGAGTGGATATCCACTGGGACTGAAGAAGCCATTGTGGCAGTCTCATGTGTAATCTGGCCAGGGGAACAATTGGGATGGCTGCAGCCATAGACCCCAGAGCCTGGAGACCTTCCCTTGCAGACACCTTTCTTTGACAGAGTATCACTTGATCTTGTGCCCTTAATCTCTGAAGCCTGTGAGGAGGAAGAGAGACCAGACTTGAGTGTTGAATATTGCCCCTATGAATTCCAATTGTTGCGAGGGCTGAAGGTTGGATTTTTCCCAGTGGATGGTGATGCCCAGCGACTCTGCTAGCACTAGAGTGTAGCGGAGGGCCCTGACCAGGAGGCGCTTGATGGGGGCAGAGAGGAACCAATTGTCTAGATACGGAAACACCTGGAATCCCTGAAGTCTCCGATTAGCTGTAACCACTGCTAGGCATTTCCTGAATACTCTGGAGGCCATCGAGAGACCAAATGGCAGGGTTCTGAATTGGTAGTGATTGGCTTCCAGTCAGAAGCGGAGACTCCTGGAGCGCTTGTCCATCTTGATGTGGTAATATGCATCCCGGAGGTCTAACGAGCACATCCACACACCCTCCCGCAGAAAGGGAATGATGGATTGAATCATGACCATGCGGAATTTGGTCTGAACTACTGATTTGTTTAGCTGGCTGAGATCCAAAATGGGCCTCCAGTCCCCGGTCTTTTTTGGCACCAAAAAGAATCTCGAGTAGAACCCTGATCTGCACCAGTCTGGGGGAATCTGTTGGATGACTCATTTTTGACATAGCTTTCGTATCTCGGAAGCTGTCTCCTCCCTTTGACTGGGTGGAACATCGGGAAGTGATTTCGGAAGTCTTGGATAAGATATTAGGGGAATGCGATAGCCTCTGGTAATGATTCTCTGCACCCACTGATCATTTGTAATAGAGAGCCAGGCAGCTTGGTGCAGAGAGAAACGTGCCCAGACTGCTTCCAGAGGAAAGCAATTGGGCAGCGCTTCAGGAGAGCCAATACGATCTTCCCAAGAAAGAAACTCTGAAGTCCTGATTCCGGGTACACCCTCTGCTCCGAAAGGGGCGTCATCCATTATTGGAACCCCCTCTGCCTATGGGGGAGTACTCACCACTTGCGTCACAGAAAGGACCTTGAGACTTCTTGTGCCACATCTTCCCACTCCTCTGGTTCCTAGAGAAGGAACTCTGAGATTTGGAGAAGCGTAGGCCCAAGGCAGACAAAATCTTCCCGTCCTGCTCGCACCTGGCTAATGTATCCTTGACCTTTGCACCGAACAGAGCTGATGGTTCGATAGGGGCGTTTAAAAAGGAAGACTTGGAGTCCTCAAGGTCACAAATGCACATCCAAGCGTGGCGTCTCATGACTACGCCTGCACCTGTAACTCTAGCCACTCCTTTGGTTGCGTGGGACAGCAACTTCATGGACAAATTGGATGTTGACTCTAGGGTGGAAAGTTTGGAAGCAACGTTATCACGTGCCCTGTCTGACACTTGACCCGCGAGGGCTCCAGAGAGTTCTGCGAGGAGATCTCTTTGGAGCCTCGTAAAATGTGCCAAAAAGTTCAGAGACCTGACTGCAAAAATCGCTGATGCAAACACTCGCTTCCCTAACCTGTCCACCACCCAGGACTCTTTATTGGGCGGGTGAACATCAGGAATTTCCTCCGCAAGGGCTTTTTTCATGGCTGTCGCTACCACCACAGCATCTACTGGCAAACCTCTAGACCAATGGGGCTGATCCTCTGGAGGGGAGAGTATTTTATCTGATCTCCTAGGGATGGCCTCAACGGTGTCAGGGTTCTTCCACACCCGCTGCACGATGAACCTGACCAACTCATCGGCGGGGAGGGGGGCACCCAAGAAATAGAGGGCCAAGAGCGGAAAGGCTGCAGGAATATGGATTCCTCTGAGGAAGGATTGGTGGGCTTCCAGTCACCCCTCTGTTTCAAGATTTCCAGGATGTCTCCAAATGAGACATCATCGGGGGCTGACCATGGGGATCCTTCATCATCTCAGTCCGTATCTTCCGTGAGGGACTCCTCTGAGGAGTCCATGCGTTTCCTCTTACACACCCATTTCCGAGGGGGTTCTTTGGTGGGGGCATCTGAAGAGGACTCAGAAAGGGAAATACCTTGAACAGGGGTTTCCTGGGCCTTGTGCTCTCGGAGTCATGGGGAGGTGGCCTTTGACAGCTGCGGCTCAGAGGGAACTGGTGGGATGACTGACGTAGGAGGATTGCTAGAAGCAAGTACCCTCTCCATCATCCGGAAAGCAGGCCCCGCCTGAAGAGGAATGGGAGCCTAGAACCAAAGAAGGCAATTTCGGAACCGGGGTCACACCCCGCTCCACACAGTCCACCCCCGGGGATCGAGTCTCAAGCAAACTCGGGGCAGGAGTCACCCTCGGACCAGAAGACGGAATCTGCAACACAGCCAGAACCGTGTTTTCCACCCCCCAAGCATGAGATTGCGGAAGGGTGGGTTCCGATGGGACAGACACCCAAAGGGGCCTCGGAGCCTCAGACACTGTTGGCATCAAGGGAGGGGGTCCTCTCGTAGATGTCGGGTATATGAGCCTCAGAACCGAGGGATCCAAGGGAGAAGAGTATGTAGGGTCGCTGGTGTAATAGACCCAAAGCCCAGAGTGGGATGGCGTCTAGGAAAATTTATTTCTCCTGGCGGTTAGCAGCTGATCAAAGAGGCGCACCACATCCAATTCTAAAAGGCTCCTGGTGGACCTTACCAATGCCCCTGAGGGGGAATCAGACCAGTCCAAAAAGGGACTGAAGGCTTGTCCAGCAAATGGATCTGCAGACGTACAGTATTGGGTTTGTGGCGTATCACAGAATGGCACCAACAATTCCAATTTGGAAACCGGCAACAAAGGAATGATCGGAGTCAAGAACAGGCTCGGAGCCGAGGTCACAGCTGGGGTAGAGGTCAATAACGGCTCCGAAGTTGTCGGAACGGTGATGCGGGACATCGGTGCCGAGATGGATGAAGACAAACTGATAGAAACCGAGGTTGTAGTTGGCGCTGAAGTCGTCATAGCCGGGGCAGGAGCCGACCTCGGTATGAATCATTGAAGCTGAGGTGGTCGGAACCGAGGAGGCAGTACAATGCTCAGTGAAAATCTTATGGACCTTGTGCTTAAGGCTTCTGCCCTTATCACTGGCCGGTGAAGAGGGGTGTGGGGCGAGGACAATTCATTTACACAGAAGGAGGGGATGAGACCTCCGATGCAGAAACAGCCTCCGAAAAAGGTGAAGGAAGCAGGCCCTTAAGGATCAATTTATTCTGTCGCTCATTCAGCGTCCGCTGACTGAAGCTGGCACAAATATCACATGGGGGTTTTGCTGATAAATGCAGAACCCCCAAACAATGCACACACTCTTCATGAAGGTTACTATTCGGGAATTTACACTGCAAGAAGAGCAGTGTTTAAACCCCGTAGTCCCTTTCTTCTCAGACATAATAGGAAACTCACACACACAAAAAAAATGGTATTGGGACTATCACAAGGGTGGAAGGGCCAATACCAACAATGGCACGAAAGGAAATACCTGTGAGTAGAGCAGAGTGTAGTAAAGATGCAAGAAATTAGCAAGCTAACAGAAAAAATCCACAAAAACTTGTAAAATTTAGAAAAATATAACACTTAGCTGGAGAGCTCGGTGAAGCGCTGCTAGATGGCTGCATGGCAAACAAGATCTGAGGTAACTGAGTGAAGGACATTGTGGGTAGCAGCTTAGCTCGAGAGTTTTTGGTCCACACAAGCTTGGTATAAGGCCGACTCAGTTCCGAGGGCTCGGAACCGAACCCATCAGTGATGAATAGGAAGAAGATTAACAACTTCAGATTACATGCTAAGATTGTGAAATGACTCCTCATGATGCTTCAGAACCTCCGTCATACATTACACAATTCAAACCCTGCATTACCCCAGCTAGACCACACTTACTGCAACAAGGCACTGTAGAGCCCAAAACACACAAAGCGGGATATGATGGTTTCTAGTAATAGAACCAAGACAAAAGCTATGGCCTGGATCCTGAGCCACTCTTCTGTTCAACCAAGTGAAAAAGCCAAGTAGTATAAAATTCAAACTCTTTATTGGCATAAAACAGTAAAAAAATAAGCGCTTTAATTTAAACCAGTGTTAAACATCATAGTATTGATCACATCTCTCCTTTAAATATCAACACTTTACGCTTGACTGGATGTAATTCAATTTGCATCAATACCACCTAGTCCTGTTTTAAAGTTGCACTAATAATACACTGTATGTAAAGTCAACTTATATGAAACATATACGACATATAAAAATATATATTATATATATATTTGAATGTTGTATTTAACATAAAAAATATCTAAAAGCGCTAAAATATATGTATAAAGCATGTGTATGAAAGAATATGCTACCTTTAGGCAATTTTCTCTCTCTCCAATGCTTTTAAATTTCAAAGCTGGAGTAATTGAGCTAAGTTCATTAATGCCTGGCCAACCATCAGCTTTGCAAACGTACTTGCCATCTTAACTCAACTCAAAATGAACTCCCCATGCTTTCTTATTATCAATATTAACCTGATCAATGACTATAAACTTAAATTGATGTTCTACTTGGTCACTAATTTGTTTGGCCAAAGTATTATTCAAATTATTTCTTCTTATAGCTTATTCATGCTCGAATTCTTTGGCAAAACCGCCTCTCAATTTAGCCAATACAGAATACTGGACATGACTCACAGGTTGCAATATATACCACTGCTTTTGATTTACAAATACAGTTCCCTTTTAGTTGAAATGTTCTATTCCTTACGGTGAACCTATCACCTATTCTTGTTTTGTGGCACCAAGTACATGCCCCACATCTAGTCATACCATAAATACAAGTATGGTTCTCTTGTCCCATGTGTTTCAATAAATCTTTAAAATTCCTACCCCTACGATATACTATAGTGGGTCATTCACCTAGACAATTCTTAACATTGGGATTTTCTAACAAGATGGACCAATTTTTCTCAAATATCCATTTCAAACTTCTAAAATCCTCACTATATATGCATATGTTTCATACAAGTTGACTTTACATACAGTATATTATTATTAGTGCAACTTTAAAACAGGGCTAGGTGGTGTTGATGCAAATTGGATTACATCCAATCAAGTGTAGTGTGTTGATATTTAAAGGAGGGATGTGATTAATATTATGTCTGATTAAGTTTAAACGAAAGCACTTATTTTTTTACTGTTTTTATGCCAATAAAGTTGATTTTTATACTACTTGGCTTTTTCACTTGGTTGAACAGAAAAGTGGCTCAGGATCCAGGTCACAGCTTTCGTCTTGGTTCTATTTTGTTTGTTTTTGTGTGGTTTACAATCAATACCTTCTAGTAAGGTATGCAAGCCTATAAAGCATATGCAGCGACCACTAACCACAGGAATGTAGTGATTAGTGGTGACAACAACATGAAGAAAGAGCACAAGACATACTTGCCTCTATACAAGTTTGAGTCTGTGGGGCTGCCCATCTGGGGCCAAAACCCAAGATACCACAGTTAGATTAAAATGTCTTTTGGGATAAGTACAATCTGGTCAATGTTTGCTGCGGTGGTGGTGCTGCAGTAGCGTTGTCGCCTCACAGTTAGTAAGACCTTGGAGAGCAGAGGCAGAGGGGGAAAAGCATAGACTGATAGATTTTTCTAGCTGATGGATGGGGCATCCACATTCCAAGCTTTTTTGTGATGAATTCCTGTGCAGAAGTTGTCCAACTGATAGATCTTTTTGCCTCACCCCAAAACTATGTCTGGGCTCCCCCATTTGCGTGTCAACATGCTGAAGATTTGTGGATCCAGTTTCCATTCGTGTGAGTCCATAAGACTTCTGCTTAGTTCATCTGCCACAGTATTTTGCTTTCCTGGCAGGAATAGAGCTTGTAGATGTATTTGATAAGTCAAGACCATGTTCCACAATGCCATGGCTGGTCTGCAAAGGGGGTAGGAATGTGTACCCCCCTGTTTGTTTATGTACCACATGATTGTGGTGTTGTCTGTCTTTATCAGTAGTTGTCCTGGATGAAGATAGTCCTTGAAGGCTGCCACAGCATTCTGTACAGCTAGCATCTCTTTCTGACTGTTATGTAGGTGCATTTGATTTGGGCTCCATTGGCCCTGAATGCATCTCCCTGCCAGATGCGCTCCCAAGCATAATCTGATGAGTCTGTAGTCAGGGTTTGGGCGGCAGGGGGTAGAATGAACGGCAGTCCATTGTTTTGGTGGCAGGCCTCTGCCCATCATAGGAACTCTAGTTGCAGGCAAGGAATGATGGGAATCATTGTTTCCAGGCTGTGACAATGTAGACTCCCATAAGCTTTTTAGGTACCATTGAAGTTTTCTCATATGCAGTCTTGCATATGGAATTAGAAGAATGCAGGAGGCCATGAGCCCCAAGGCCTGCAGAATTTGTCTTGCAGATAGCTGGGTTTTTGTGGCCACCTATTTGAAGCAAGTCATCAACTGAATTTGTTTTTCTGGATAGTTAAATCTCGAGCCAAAATATTTAGAAGCAAAAATATACAGACGTTTAATAGTGCGTTGATTAAATTTAGCACAAAACTGACCGCAAGACATGTTGTGGTCAGGGCCTATGCAAGGAATAGAGTACAAGTGAAAATCCTTATGAGGTATTTGCTTCCCACAAGTAATACAATTATTAACTTTTACTGACATCGGTAAGGAGCAAGAAAAAGTTTCCCCAACGGGGTACTTAGCTTTTAGTTGAAGACTTCGGTTCTGAAACTCGAAAATGAAAATTTCAGGAGTCGGCCGACCGGCACTTGAGAACTGCTTCTGCTTCGGGCACCGCGCGGCAAGAAAGACTGATGGAATCGCATCGGCTTCATGTTTTATACCTCTGACGACCTGACGTCATGGAAGAAGGGACAGCAACCGATGCAGGACCCAAGACTTTGTTAATCAGGCCGACTGAGGGCAACCTGCCAGCAGATTATCCAAATGTAATGACTGCAACAGTGAAACATGAATAACATCAATCTGAGACAGATGTCCCTTGCAGATATGCAAAAGTATACAGTTAGGTTTCCAAATATCCTCTTAAGCATGAGAAATGTGTTTTCCATAAGATTTTTCTCTCACCTCACAAAATATCCAAAATTTGAAATAAAATCCTGGAGTTAACATTTCTCCCTGGCAATACAGGTACTTAACAGAAACAATTTTTTTCGTAAACTTCAAAACAAGAGAGTCAAGACAAATAAAGTCAATCAAAAGTTAAGAATGAAGGCAGCATTACACAACACAAGACTGGCCTTTCTCTACTTAGAGCATACCAAAATTTGCAGTGCAACGGAAACGTGATTAAAAGATACAAAAAAATTAAGCCAAATTACAGAGGTTTCCCTCATTTTCTTGTTTCTGGCCCCATGGGACAAGTAGCAGTATCTCAAAATACTTAAAAGAAAGCCAGACTTCAAGAAAACTTCTATATGAAACAATCGCAGCCTACAACACTGAAGACAATGTATTAGAAAGCTACAAAACATCATTCATGCCAATTTGTAAACAAGAAAACTTGTTATAGCTGAAAATAATATTATGAAAAGATTTCAATCTTCTAAACATACATTCATTTTACAAGACCTTCTTTATCTAAATCAGAGTGCCAGGGACCTGGAGACTCTCACAGCACTCAAGGGGTGCAAGGCAGAGAAACAAATACTGGTTAAGATACCAGTTTTTCACAGGATTAAGTAAACTTCTAACATTCATAACAACACAGCTACAGGCAAATTTTGAGGACTGCTAATTCACATATGAAAAGTCTTTGGCATTTCTTTGAGATGCAGGATGTGACATCAAGCACTGCTCTGCACAAAGAAATAACTATCACTTAAAACCAAAGGAGAATACTGATAGGATTTGAGGAGATACCCACAAATATTCCAATATAGGAGAAAAACACAGGCAAACAGAAGGTTTTCTGAGCAGTCCATGGCCTAAACACCACATCTATACTGCCCCTTTGGGAAAAACCGGGAGGCCAGCATGTGCAAACTGTATCCCAAACTTAGAAATAAAACATAATCAGTCAAGTGGTCGGAACCCAACCCCACCAAACCAGCAGAGAAGGAAAGTGCTGGACTTACACAAAGTGGAAATGACTTGCTTCTGGAATTCCATGTTTTAGCAAACCTGGGGTCTTGTATCCCAACCTCCCAATAACAGACTACAGGGATGTCTCTCAGCAACTTGAGAGCAGGATCTAATTCACAAGAATGAAAACCACAATGGCAGCAAACCATGGATATAAAAAAGGGCTAAAAAATATATATAAAAACTTTAATAGTACAAATCTGTTGCTCAGCCAAAAAAGGTAAGGTAATTCCTCCCTGGGCACAGGGAGGTCCTGCACACAAATAAAAAAGGATTAGGTGGGCAAGGGCAAAGGAACAGATGCAGGCTTGAAAAAGTACAGTTGTGTAAGAACTTACTATAACAGTGGAATACTGCAACAGTGATTAATAGGACATCTAATCAAATGGTTAAGTCCACTGATGTCTGTCCTCTGTATGAAATTTTTACTTTCCCTGGGTCATATGACTGAAGTGTAATCTCAGCTCGTAAATGTTGGTGTATACACAAGTGGACATATGAGCATAGACCCTCAGACTATCTCCAAGCAAGTGGCCTGAAAATCCCTGAGAAAATGACTAGAAGGGACAGAGTAGGAAGCAGTAAGAAACTCCCTCACTCCTAGGGTCTTGCATACTGGGTAGAAAAAAGAGGGAGAGATGGTATCCATATCAGAGGGGAAGGACGGTGGGATGGAATACTGCAGCAATGATCAGTAGGATGTCTGCTGTTATGGTAAGTTGCTACACAACTATACTATGTTGTGACTTGAGATCACGGTTTCAGGAATCAAAACAAACGAGTGATTCCAGAGCTGAAGGGAACGTAAGAGGGTGGGGTTGGTTAGTTAACAGAGGAAACTGTCCAGGAGGCCAGAGAGGACCAACCTAGTGAAGGTAGCTATGAGTCTTTAAAAGGAATCAATCCTGTAGTGTTTAGTGAAGGTGTGTACAGATGACCGGGTGGCAGCTTCCAGTACAACCCAAGCATCCGCCCCTTTGTAGAAGACACAGGAGGATGCCACTGCCCTGGTAGAGTGAGCTTGAGGGCATTAGGGCAAGAATTTGCCAAGCTGAGAATAACAAATGGAAATGGACTTGGGGATCCATCTTGTAATTGTTTGTTTTGCTACTGGATGGCTCAGTTTTGTGTGCATGAATGAAACAAACAGTTGATCTGACTTGTAAACAGATTTGGTTATGTCCTATCTGTGAACATCTGGAGAGTGTAGGAGTCTTTCACCACTGTTCTGTGGGTTGGGGAAAAAAGGCAGAATAATGGCCTGGTTAAGGAGCAGATTGTTATCTACTTTTATCATGAAGGAGGGGTTAGCCTTTTGGGTCACCCTGTCCTTGTGAAAAGTAAGAGAGGACTAGTCATGATGAACTGAAAGTCTGAAACCCTCCTAGCAGAAGTAAGAGCAAGAAGCAGAATAGTCTTTTAGAAGATAGAATTTGAGATTAGTGGAGGATGCTGGTTCAAAAGAAGATATGGTGAGCTTTTCCAGCATGAAGTTGAGATCCAAAGGAGTGGTCCAGGCTTCCTTGGTAGTCTAAGATGCAGAACCCCTTTAAGGAATTATTTGACCTCTAGTCTGACAATAAACAGGTGGACTGAGGGGAAACAGGCAGAGATGGTCAATGGGTGGGCTTTGATGGTGGAGTAAGCCAGACCTACATCCATGAGCTCACACAAATACTTGAGGATGAAAGGTAAATCAAATTTGTTGGGGTTTTGGTTATTCCAATGGCACCAGAAATAAAATCTTTCATTTGGCTATATAGGATTTTTGAGTGGTGGGTTTCCTTGCTTCTTGGGGAACCCAAACTATGTCTTCTGAAATCCGGGGGCTTAAAAGATTTTAACCTTATCATCCACAGGCTCAGGTTTAGGGATGCGAGGTTGGAATATAGCAGTGATGCTTTCTGCTGTGATGAGATCTGCCATGTGTGGTAGTTTGCAAGGTTTGCCCTTAGCTAATTGAAAGAGAGTAGAGAACCAATGATGTTGTGGCTAAAAAGAGGGCCACTAGTATGAGTATTGCTTCATTTTAGATCTTTAGTAAACCCACTGGTATAAGGGGTAGTGTAAGGGAAGGCAAACAGAAATGTCCTTGTCCACTGAAAAGAGAAAGTATCTGTTCTCCAGGCTGCACGGTAAGGGGCGTCTGGTGCAAAACAATGTTTGTTGCTCTCAGAGGCAAACACATTTATCTGAGGTGTCCCCCACTGGTGAATGATGTCTAGGAAGACTTGTCTGTTCAGGATCCATTTACACAGGGTCCCCCAAAGGCCCTGCTTAATGGGTCTGCCAATGCATTTTCCTGTGATGGGATGTATATAGTGAGTACTGACATGCTTTTTTGGGTGGCCAGGTCCCAGGCTCTCTGTGCTAATCTACGGTTTGGATGACTTGGTGTCCCCCCCTTTGCTTGATAACGTACCATGATCGTTGTGTTGTCTGTGAATACTAAAAGAGGACCTGGTTTAAAGACATGTAAGAAAACCTAAAGAGAAAGGATGAGGGCCCTCATCTCTTTCAGAATGGTGGATTCCTTTTGAAGTTTGGGCTGCCGTCTGTCCTGGACTTTATGATGCCTGTCCAGTCCTCTACTCAGCCTCATCCAAGAGACCTACATCTCCTGAAATGGGGCTGGTGGAATGAAGGGGAGCCCTGAGCTGAGAGCTACCTGCTCTACCCACCATAACAGCTCCTTTCTGAGTCAAGTTATGACAGGAATCATTCTCTAGAGGCGAGAGTGCTGGGACCTTACTGTTTTAAGGTACCACTAATTTTTTTTTTCATACACAACCTGGCTAGAGGAAGCACTGTGATCGTTGCTGTCATGAATCTCAGAGCTCTTAGGACTTCTTTGGCAGAGCATCTGCTGATGGAGAAAAGGCAGACTAATACATCCAAATCACAAGATCACAAAGCTTTCAGACTTGCATCCTTCTTCAGTGTGTAAAGAAAGATTTTTCAGCCTCATTTAAATACAATCAGTATAAAATCACACGACACAGCTCATTAAACCAGAAATTTCTTCTTAAAGGTATAGCCTTAAAATCTAGATTATCTATGTGCAGCATACAGAATACATAATACGACACAAAATACATATGCAGATAAGGCTAAACAAATGGTTATAAGAAAATAGCCAGAATGATTTTTTAGATGTATCTGCATATGTATTTTGTATTGCTGCATCATAGCTTCACTGATAGAGTGGCAAGCAATCTCACTTAAATTCCATCACACAGGCACCAGCATCCTCAAAGGAGAATTCCTCCAAAAGGGAATATGGACTAATAGAAGCTTCGTCCTCTGAACCATAGCCTAAGGGGAAGGGATTTGAGAAGAGTAAGCCAGGGACTCTTCCCCTGAATCCAGATCCTCATCTGAGGAGTCTAGCTCCCAGAGTATTTTAAGAGGACTGGAAGACCAGGGAGGGGCAAGCACAGACACCCCTAGAGGAGAAAGCTTTAAAGCATTAAATAACCTCAGAGTAAAACCCTGCCATTTACATTGGGGATCTTTAAAACAGGGGAAAATGTGCTTGGTTTTCCGTTTCTTTTTCTGTGGGATGTCTGCATGACACACATTTAAAGAGTCAGACTTTTGGTGACAATCAACAAGCATAGTAGGGCTTTCCTCCCCAAACACGGTCTGTGTAATCCTCTTAGGTTCATAGGTAGGTACTAGGCTATTGGCCCAAGGGCCTAAGTAAGCCTATCAACAAAGTTCTCTGGCTTATGCCAACCCAAGAAAGTTAATTTCCTGTGCCCCTGTTGAGCAGAGCCACAGAAGTGATCCTCGGGGTGTATTTCCTATTTCCCATCCACTCAAGATTTTTCTTGAAGAGTGTTAATGAGGAACTTTGCTTGACATAGATGGGTAGCTTGCTCCAGAGTATAGGAAGTCTCTGGGACAGGAATCTATCCCTCCAGCAAGTCCTGTTTATTGTGGTGACAAGGTTTAGGTCCCTAGAGCATCTCAGACCATCAATACCTCTATTACTTCCTTTACCTATCTCCACCAAACTTACCTCTAGTAGTCAGTATTATACTGATTGTTTTTTTTTTCAGGTTTTCTTCCTTCACCTGGCTCTACCAGCTCCGTTCGACCTGCGGGCCCCACTCCGCTCCTCTACCCTACCCCCAATTCCACCCACCCTCACTGCATCTGACCTTATACCTCTCTAACCACTCCCACTTGCCCAATTATTGTATCCTATCCCACGACTCATTAAGGCACTCCTTCTACTAAGGCACTCCTCCTAAGTCATCACACATTTCACCTTTTCACTCTCCTCCCTCTACATCTTCAACACTATGCCTATTTCATCTATATCAACTTACCTCAACCCCCTACTTCTGCTCTCAATTCTTCCTTTCCTTTTCTTTCCCTATACACTAACTGCCTATGAACATCTTAGTTACTCTAGCTTCCACCAGCCCACAAAACAAACTTCCCTTCCAGCTCTATCAGCCACCCTTACACATATAAACACAACATCTACAACCAACTATTTCCTCCCAAAGTATCACAGAGTCACCCATATTACCTATAAACACCACCAAGTCAAGAGGACATAACATACTGAATACTTCTCTAATCCACACATACAGGCTACACCTTCTACTAGATTGTTTCATACATCCCAATCCTGGCCCTACCAATATTAGTTCTGCTCACCCAGGTACACCTTCTCCCTCTCCCCTTCACACCCCCTACAAGGCCTCATAACTCCCTCTTCACAACTCACTTAAATATACAAAGTGTGAATAATAAAGTTACTCGCCTTCATGCCCTACTGGATGTACATGAATCTGACATTCCTTGCTTGACCGAAAACTTGTTAAAACCATCAGCCCAAGACTATGAAATTACCCCTCCAGGATATAGTATTTTAAGAGTGGATCACCTTAACAAGAGGGGCGGGGGCGTAGCCTTAATATACAAAGCAGGGCTCCAACTTACACTACTAGATGCTCAGCCACCATCCAATACCAATTCTGAAATTCTTATCACTAAACTACAATTAAATACTTGCAAGTCTATCTTCATTTTATGCTCATATCTTCATCCAGGTAATAACATCAACTCCCTAGAAAATATCCTTAGCTGGCTATCCATAAGAAACCATTGTGCTAGGCGACTTTAATATAGACTGGAATACCTGTAATTCTGATTACCCAAATAACCACATAAATGTACATGGCTTCTCCCAAACTATCACCTCACCTACCCGAACCCATAAACCCATCAACAAAGAAACCAGCCTAGACTGGATCCTTATAAATACTCAGTCCATAACCTATAATGTAGGCATCCTTCTAGATGACATTAGGGATCACTCTCTAACTTATATAATTTGGCAAAAGAGTAATACACCTTGCCCTACAACTTTTAGAACTACTCGCTCAAATAAACATTCCAGCCCTGAACTTTTCCTAAATGAAGTGAGTGCATGCAACTGGTCACCACTAAAGCACCTCCAACTTGAGAAGGCAGTGGCATACTTCAATTCCACAATCCTTGAAATCCTAGACTACCATGCCCCTTCTTGTACTCTCAGGGACAGTACCAAAACAGCGCCATGGCTTACTAAGGAAACTAAGCAAAAAGTTTGCTAAGAAATAAATTCTGGGCCAAATGGCGCATCTCTAAAGACCCATCTGATCACTTAAAATTTAAACAACTAAGAAACTCTACTAAAGCATCAATACTATCAGACAAAAAAAACTTCTTTTTCCAACTTCAACAAACCAACCAACAAAGTCCACAGAAATTCTGGTCAGGTATCAAGAGACTCCTGCATCCAGTCAACTCAAACACCAAGCCCATCAGGAATTACCCATGACACTCCCAAACAAATTGCAGACTCCTTCAATAATTTCTTTACTGAAGCTATCCAGTCACTTGCTAATTCTCTACCTCGTACATCCTCTAATCTACCCTCCTCCTCATACACCGCACCACCCACTTTCAAACTCCACCCTGTTCCCACATCCCTTATCTGTACCCTCCTTCAAAAACTCAAACCCTCTACCCCCTCAGCTGACCTCTTACCTTCGAAATACCTTCAAATAGCAGCTAAAGTGATTGCTTACCCTATCTCTATCATAATAAATAGAATCATTAATGAAGGTACAATCCCAGCCATCTGGAAAGTCTCACATATCATCCCACTACATACAGGAGGCAACTCCACAGAACTTTGACTTTCGTCCAATTGCCCTACTCTCTCCCATTGCTAAAATTATGGAAAAATGCATCCACCGCCAACTATTAGATCACCTTCTCCAAAATAGCAGATTAGCCAGCTCTCGGCACGGCTTTCAACCTTTCCATAGCACCACTACTACCCTCCTTTTCTTCTCTGACCACATTAACAAAAATCGCAACAATAACACCCTGTCCTCTATCATCTTTATTGATCTTTCAAAAGCATATGACATGGTTAACTATCAGCTACTGTTGAATATTCTTAAGGCCCTCTCATTTGATACTCGAGCACTACAGTGGTTCAAGTCCTACCTAGACAACAGGCAGTGCTTTGGGAAAACACTATCCTCCCACCTACCTGTCACCCTTGGAGTACTTAAAAGGATCCATTTTGGGCCCCCTTCTATTCTCTATCTTTATAAACAATCTATCTATTAGTATCACCCAAGTTGTAACAATACAATATGCTGACGACTCCACAATAATATCCTCAGCCACAGGGCTTTCTGAACTGCATTCTCTCACCCAAAAATACATTTGAGCTTGTAGAAGAATGGTTTCTATAGCGGTGTCGCCTCCTTAACCTCCAAAAGATGAAACCATCTCCGTTTACACCTTCACAAAAGTCCACCCCACTTCTCTATCAAATCTAAAAATGGTACAGCCATATCTCCTGACACTACCACCAAACTCTTAGGAGTAACTATTGACCACAGCCTTAATTATGATACTCATATCAACACCACAATAAAATCAGTTAACTGAAAACTAGGCTCCCTTTACAAAATTAAGTCCTTCCTTACTCCCATAGCTAAAACTACTATTGCCCACACCCATCTCATCTAAACTCTTTCTTTTATGCCTCTCCTATATATACAAATCTATCAAAAAGCAACCTCCACAAGGTGGCAATTTCCTACAATAATATTGCCAGATTTGCCACCAGCTCCCCTTTTAGAACCCACCACTGCCAAAATCTGAATCAACTGGGTTGGCTGGAATTGCATAATCAAATTTTATTTCATCAACTGATTATTGCCCATTAAACCCTTTATCACCCAGATAAAACACCAATTCTCACAAGTCTAATCAGCCCATATAAAAATCTTTCAAACCTACGCTCAGCTAATAAACTTCTTGTATCCGGACATAAACCCAACAATAAAACAGGAGATTTCCTTTTCTCTAATGCTGTGGGGAAAAGTTGGAACCTACTTCCTAGTGAACTTGCATCTCTGTCTTCTACTACACTTTTCAAAAAGAAACAAATCCTACCTTACAAGCCACTGGCTATATCCCTCTACTAACCCTGACTAAAACTTTCTCTGTCTATTTTCATCATTATCATTTTTTCCTACGCTATTACTCACTGTATTGCCACTTTAAGGCCTCTACCTTCTAGTTGTACTTATTGTACCCAAGAAAGACAGAATGGATATCTCTCCGTCTCTTTCATGAGTTTCTGTCCCTCCACTAACTCTCCCAATCCTGTTTTTAACTAGTCTGTTCTCATGTTCCTTACTGTTAACCTTGAGCTGGGAATCAACCATATCCTTCTGAATACTTTCTTTATTCAGTGTTTACCTAACAAAAAGGGGTTATCTTAACTCATGTTTGTTCTACTGTATTCCATCGTGTATGCTAATTACCTTGTAACACCTGTTTTTGTCTGACATGCTATCTGTAACTTTAATGTTCTGCTCCTTTATCTGTTTTATGTGGAGCTTTTCTCCCCAGGCCTCTACTGAAAATGGACACATATCCAGTTAGACTAGCCTGGTCAACAAATGTAAAATAAATGTTGTTGTTGTGTCTTTCGGCTTTTCCCGGTTAGGGGTCGCCAAAGCGGAACTCCAGTCTGCTAATGATTGGCAGTAGATTTTTATGTGCCGAGTTGCCAGCCCTGACGCACAACCTTCAACGAAGGTACGTCCATTCACACGTCTCCACAAAGAAGATGCTTTAGCTGAGAATCGAACAGGACAACGTCTTACTGGGAGGTGACAACGCTACCGCAGCACCCTGAATCCATTTATACTTTGCTTTGTATTTCAGTGACTACAGATAAACTCTAGCTGACTACATTTAAGCTATGAGCCATATTTCACTTAGTGGGGAATAACTAGCACTGTCTTCTAGCACAATGAGTGCTGGCCTTCTGCCAAGACTGATATTTTTCGATGTGACCTGGTACACAATTTTCTTGTTGCTGCAGAATCAGACTAATCCTTTTACTTCAGTAAATCTGCAGGCCATGCCAAAGATCTTCCACAATTAACCAAAGTTGTAACTTCCCTGGGACACCTTGCATGCAAAATAGGAAAATTTAGAGTGTAAAATTATTTCATTACAAGTGATTCAAAGAAAGCAAAAGATGAGTGCAGAACTAGAATAAGACTCCCTCACTAAACTTGCACAGGAAAAAAAAAAAAAAAGACAAGCGATGGTACATCTGTTATCACACAAGTTCCACACCCAGAAACTAGCATTCCTGTATCTTTATCTGGCTGTTCCATCTAATTCTAACAGTGAGGTCTAGTCTGACTGCATCAAATTCTCACAGTAAGCAGTGCGCCTCTTCCTAGGCAGCAAATAATAGCAGTGGAGCAGTATTCTAGTACCATCTGGCACAATTAACTTAACATTTTTAGAATTTATTTTGCATCAGCTATAGTATTAATGCTTGGTGCATATCCAAAAAGATGTTCTAACAATGACATTGTGCACTAACAGCTGCCATAACAAGGAAGGATACATAAAGGAATAATGCATCTTAGGAAACACCATCAAGAAGATGCTTAAGTGCTTTACTACTGCATTCCCACTGGTGCATAGGACCGATACCTGTCAGTACCAGTAACTAGGATTTAGTTAGCAGAACTGGCTAATGAAGGGAGGGAAACACTGACTGACCAGTATCCTGCTGGTCTTTTCTGAAATAAGAGATGGGGGGAAGCAGCATTACAAAACACTTGCTGTAGGTCATGGAGTAATGCAGTTGACCTGCTGGCATCTGATGGGACAGGGTCACTGCAGTGCACTGAAGGCATGGGCATAGGTCCAGAAGCATGTGTGGTTATTCACATTACATGGTACAACACATGGAGGGATTCTGACTGCTGCAGCTGTACAGAGGATGACTCCTGACTGTTTTTGCCTCTGTTTTCCAAAATCCACTACTCAGCCTGTATAAGTACTTATTTACTTAGGAACAGCATATAAGCAGTTTCACAACTAGGACTGCTGCATAACTAAACACCACTACATACTTGGCCCTCAGATATAATCAGTCGAAGTTGCTCCCTCAATGTCTGGAGCAGTCTGATCCATGCAGGCTTGTAGCAGGGGAATCCAAGGCAACCACTAACAGGAGATAATCTGGGCTTTCACTAGCCTCAAGATAGATGTCCAGGATAGGCTGAACAGCAGCCATATCAGACCTATGTTTTTTGGGGTTTTCCTTGGTCTTGGTGGATGGTTGATCTTTGGGACAGGAAGACTCTGTCATAGCACCTTGAGCCAACAACTTACGACATTGGGTTTTCAAGTTAAACAGATAAAAAGGAGACACAGCTATGTACGGTTTTAGGGACAAAAGCCTGGTCGACAGAACACTGCATATGTTCATGGGAAGTGCACAAATAGAAAAGACACTGGTTGTGACAGTCTTTATGGGGAATCTGCCTCCCACACTGGCACTTCCCCTTTCTTCATGACATGAACCCACCAGCACTAAAGAAAGATACGGCAAAACCCAAAAGGGGGACTAATCTGAAACATGTCTTGGTAACCAGCACAACGGAAAGGCATTCAGATCGATGTTCAATGATGGAGGTCACAATGGTGGCAAAGAAGTTATGAGTATGTGTGTCCATACATTACTATAACGCCCTACATCTTTGCACAGGGAGCATACTTGCGACATATGGTGCCCTACATGTACTAAAGCCTTTGGTACACTGGCTGGACACTAGGCTGTCCTTGGCAGGAGATCCCTAAGGTTATGAATACTCACGTGGTGCAGCAACAGACCATCTAATAAAAAACAAAAGCTCACATGGTGCAACAACAGACCATCTAATAAAAAACGAATGCTCACGTGGTGCAGCAACAGATCATTTATTAGATGGTCTGTTCCTGCATGGATACGCTGTTTTGGGTTTATTTAGGTTATCAATATTGCACCAGTGACATGGAAGGACATCTTAAGTTTATCAGGAACTCTGTAAAATGTGTCTAGTCTTTGGAGGCAGGAGGCAACGGATCAGAGGTAGCAACAGACAGGAAAGCATCAGAGACAGCTTTCAGAACTGATAGGTGAATGGGCAGCACAGCCCATGTCTAAGAGGATGCAATATCTTTGTTAGGAGTCCCACTCAACATGCTTCATAATGTTTACAACAGTCTCTCCAAATGAAGCTTCTTCAACAAGATAGTCAGAGGTGGTGGAATCTTCATCATTAGATGGAATTTGGCCAGGGAAATGGATCTGAGAGGAGTAGGCCTGAGAATGGTCAAAGCCAGAGGAATCTTCACAGTACTTTTTTGAGGCATAGGGTAAGGAGGATGGGTAGAAAACAAAGGTGGTTTCAGGGCCATAATGGCCTTGAGCAAAGTCCATCAATTCCTTTTCCCTAGATGGGAGAAGAGAAGAGACATGCTTAGTTTTTTGTTTCTTCTTTGGTGTAACAACCACGTGTACCAAGCGGGGTGGTTCAGACCTATGATGTATCTTGATTAACTTACTGATCTCTTCCCAAACTAGAATCTGTGGGATACCTTCTGGAACCTCTGAAATGATGTTCTGTGGTTTCCCCTTATTAGGAGTAGTTTCTTTACCCCTAAAGCCCTCCAACACCATACCAGCCTCTGGCAGGATCACAACAGAAGTCATCAGAGGTGGAGTCAGACGTACCATTGGTTCTGGAACCTCACCAGATGCATCAGAATCAGAGAGGGTGGAGAGCATCTGGTCTAGACCTTTTGAGCTTTTTCTTGCAGGACACAGGTATGTCTGCAGAAGTGGGAATCACAATCTTGGCATGGGCCAAATGCTTCAGACACTGGGTCTCAAAAAGTCAAGCGACGGCAGACTGGATTCATAAAATCTTTGGAAAAAAGGATTAGGAAATGGAACAGGCCTTGCAGTCATTATCTGTGCCTAGGCAGAAGAGACACTGGGTATAAAAACCTTTGAACACGACTTGACTACCACTCACACTTACCGTTTCTAGCTGACAGCTAATACAGATATAGTAAAACAATTTAGGTAAAAAGAAAGGATCCCCGACAGGGCACTACTTAATCTGTTTTTAAGAAACCCTGGTAGCAATGACCAAATGATGACTGTCCCAAAGGATATGCAACCTGCATTCAGGATGTCTGCAAGACAGTCAAGAGGATCTACCCTCATATGTACACTTGTATACCCCCTAATCTTATGAGCTGAAGTCACACGCCAGGTGTAAGACCCAGGGAAGTTAAAGCTTTGGTACCCTGGCTGGTTGTCAGTGGTGATAACCAAATTTGTTTGGAATACTGCAACAGTGATCTCAGTCAGGACATCTCTTTCTTGCCAGGGAGAGAAATAGCCTACACTAGCCTCTGGATTGTCCAGTTTAAGCCTGGTCCCGCAGCTCTACTGTGGCAAGAATCAGAAGAGGCAGACAAATAATCACATGCAATCTCATCTTGCAAGTGCCTAATGAATGTTAGTCTCAGCCACACAAACCAAGGGAGATGCCTTCATACCCACCAACCCAACCACAGCCTAGGCCACAAGGGGATGAGCAGCCAAAGATATTCTTAAGGGTATCTGATCAGCACAGAGGTGGGGGGGGGCAGAGGGCACTCAGCCCAACACCTAAGGCATCTACAGTACAGTTGTGTACACTTACCATAAATGTAGATGTTTGAGTGTATTCACTGTTGCAGTCATCACAATTGGATTATCTGCTTGCAGTAGCCCTCAGTCGGCCTGATTATCAAAGTCTTGGGTCCTGTGTCGGTTGCTGTCTCATCTTCCATGACGTCAGGTAGTCACGGATATAAAGCATGCAGCCGACGCCATTACATCAGTTTTTCTTGCCCCAGATGTCAGGTGCACCCCTAATGAGAAGCAATTAAATATATATATGCAAGGTTATACCTCCAACAAAAAAGCAAATACACCAAAAAGCTTTTAAGCATAGTAAAGGAGAATAGAGGTATGGCCAAAAGAAGTTAGGGGGCTGGAGGGAGGGTAACCAGGATTGCAACAGTGAATAAACTCGAACATCTACATTTATGGTAAGTGTACACAACTGTACTATGTTCTTCATGTTTCACTGTTGCAGTCATTACATTTGGGTAGATTCCCAAAGCTAAGGATGGCAGGAGGAATTTAGATAGCATTAGGATCAGCTATAACACCCTGCAAGACTGCAGTGGCAAAACCAGCTCTGGAGTTAGAGAAAACTGGCAAATGGTAATGCTTGGTGAAAGTATGTAGAGAACTTCAGGTAGCAGCTTCTAGGATGTCCCTGGTAGGGACACCTCTGAGAAAGGCTGTAGAGGTAGATGCAGCCCTGGTTGAGTGTGGTCTTATCCCCTGTGGGATAGTGCTTATAGCAGAAAAGAATGCAATAGCCTATCCATTTAAAAATGGTTTGCTTTGAAACAGCCTTCCCCTCTGCCCCTGCAGCAAATGCCACCAGCAGCTGTTCAGATTTCCTTTGAGGTTTAGTCCTGTCCAAGTAAAATCTAAGTTGTCTGTGCACATCTAAGGAGTGCAGTCTCCGTTCCTCTTTGTTCTGTGGATTAAAAAAGAAGTTTGGCAAATGAATGGACTGATTAAGAGCCACACTGGATACTACCTTGGGCATGAAGGAGGGATTGGTCCTGAGGGACACCCTGTCCGCATGAAAGATGATGAAAGGCTCCACTGCCATAAGGGTCTGTAATTCAGACACCCTTCATGCTGAAGTGATTGCTAAAAGGAAGGCTGTTTTCCAAGAAAGGAATTTTAATTCTGCACTTGCAGCTGGCTCAAAAGGAGGTACAGTGAGTTTTTCCAATACAAAATTAAGGTCCCAGGCTGGAGTTGGGGCTCTCCTGGGGGGGTCTTAGGTTTTTGGCCCCTCTGAGGAACTGCTTAAGCAGTGGATGAGAGAAGAGGGGTGGTTCTGTGTTGTTATGAGCTGAAATGACTGAGGCATGAATTTTGATGGAGGAAAAGTAAAGGCCCTTGTGAAGCATCTCAGTTAAGTATTGAAGAATCTGAGGTAAATTAGGCGCTGCTGTGCCCATCCCTTGAGTTTGGTTCCAGGAATAGAATCTTTTCCATTCTTCAGCATAAGATTTTCTAGTACTAGGCCTCCTTGCCTCCAGAATGACATCCAACACTTGTTTACTGAGGGATGGTAATGGAGAGATCAGGTAATTAACCAGGCTGCCAGGTTCAAGGTTGAAGCTGAGGATGCAAAATCTGGCCCTCCTGCTGGGACAGCAGGATAGAGGTCTGAGGCAGGTGCCATGGTGCCAGCAGTGACACACTGCACAAGAGGGGGTACACCAGTGTTGGCATGGCCAGTCTAGTGCAATCAGTATCATCCTTGGTTTGTCCTGTTTGATCTTTAGTAGTACTTTGGAAAGGAGAGGCAGAGGAGGAAAGGCATAAACTGATAGATTTTTCCAGGTGAAGGACAGGGCATCCACTTTCAAGCTTGTTTGTGGGGAGTCCTTGTGCAGAATTTATCCAATTGGTGGTTCTGGGGGGGGGAGACAAACAGGTCTATATCTGTGCTCCCCCATTGGTTTATCAACATGCTGAAAGTCTTTGGTTCCAGTTTCCACTCGTGTGGGTCCATGAGATTTCTGCTTAGTTTGCCAGTGTATTTAGCTTTCCTGGCAGGAATTGAGCCTGTAGGTGCACTTAGCAGCTCAAGGCTGTGTTCCACAGAGCCATGGCTAGTCTGCAGAAGGGGGTATGAATGGGTACCCCCCCCCTGCTTGTTTATGTACCACATAACAGTGGTGTTGTCGGTCTTTACCATTAATTGTCCTGGAAGAATGTGGTCCTTGAAGGCTGTCGGAACATTCTGTACAGCTAACATTTCTTTTTGATTGATAAGCAGGTGCATTTGACTTGGGTTCCATTTGCTAGTGAGCCCCTCATGCAGAGTCTGATGAGTCTGTTAGGGTTTGGGCAGCAGGGGGTAGAGTGAATGGTAGTCCCTTGTTTCGGTGGCAGGCCTCTGCCCACCAAAGGAACTCTAACTGTAGGCAAGGTATGATAGGAATCATCGCTTCTAGATCCTGAGAATGTTGACACCATAGGCTTTTTAGATACCATTGTAGTTTCCTCATATGAAATTAGGAGAATGCAGGAGGCCATGAACCCCAAGGCTTGCAGTATTTGCCTTGCAGATAGCAGGGTTTTTGTGGCCATTATTTTGAAGTAAGCTGTCAAATAAATTTGTTTCTCTGGCATGAGGAAAGCCATCTGGAAAGTTGTGTTCAAGCTTGCTCACAGGAGTATCATTTGTTGACAGGGTACAAGATGTGATTTCTTTTTGTTTATGGTGTACCCCAGACAATTTAGCACCTTTTGTACAAATGCCAGATGCTTCAAAAGTATGTTCTGGATTTCTGCCTGAATTAGACTATCGTCCAGGTATGGGCATATCTGAATATTTCTTTGCCTGCAAAATGCAATGACTGGAGCTAGGCACTTTGTGAATACCCTAGGTGCAGTAGATAAGCCAAAGGGCAGTGCAGAGAACTGATGGTGCATGCAGCCTGCTTTGAAGCGTAGGTATCTTCTGCAAGATTCCCTGATTGGGATGTGCAGGTAGGCTTCCTTTAAATCCAGTGTTGCCAACCAGGCATCCTTGCCAAACATAGGAGGCAACTGGTGAAGAGTTAGCATCTTGAATTTTGGGATCACCAAAAAGGTGTTTAGGATAGAAAGGTCCAGGATAGGACGCCATGAGGTATCTTTTCTGGGTACCAGGAAAGTCTTGAGTAGAAACCTTGTCCCTTTTCCTCTTCTAGTACAGTTTGAATAGCCCTTATGCTTGAGAGAGAGAGAGTACTTGCTTTTGAGCCTCTGCCCACTGATTTGGGGGTAGATCTGGCCAACCGTTTGGGGTTGGTAAAGTGTGGAAGTGAAATCTGTATCCTTGGGAAACTATATTTAAAACCCATTTGTCCTGGGTAATGAGTTCCCAGTTTTTTGTCTGCAGAGCAATCTTTCCCCCTAAAGGAGCAGTCAGTTGAGAAGGGCTTGGAAGTTTTAAAGTTAAGTGATTGAGACAGTTTACCATAAGGGGGAGTCTTACTACTCCCTGATTTGGAAGTGGGTGCCCCCCACTGCTTAGTCCTGTGCGTACCTTGGGACTGAAGCCTGGGTGGTGTTCTGGTTCGGGGTTTGGACTGAAGGCCTGGAAGAGGCAGGAAAGGACCAATTCTTAGAGGGCCAATGCCTACTAAATCTTGGAGGCTGCACTTGTAGGAAATCTTTCAACAGTTTGCATAGATTTATCTTTTTTCTCCATCTTTTTAAGTACTACTACTGCTTTGTTGCCAAGCAGGCGGTCCTGATTTAAGAGAGCATCCAGCAATTTAGCTTTAATATGATCTGGAAAAGATTGCTCCTTAAGCCAAGCATGCCTTCTAAGTACAGATCCAGTGACAGCAGCCCTGCAAGATGCCTCTAGTGAATCAAAACCACATTGCAAAGTACGTTTTCCAACTTGTTCAGCAGAATGCATTAAATGCTGTAAATCCTTATTTTCAGCACAGTCAGGAATAATCATTTTCTGTTTAAGCAATCCAATAATATGCTGCTGATACTTTAACATATGAAACTGGCAGTTTAAGGCCCTAATGGCCAAGGTTGCAGAAGTGTATACCTTCTTACCCCATCTATCCAGTGCCCTGGAATCTCTGCAGAAGGGGTTGGATTTTTGGCAGTAGTAGCCTTAATGCCCTTGGGTCCCTGTGAAATGGTCTCGGGATCCGCAGTAGGATTTTTAAAAAGAAACTTGTGAGAGTCAGGAACCCTGTAATATCTATCAGGTTTTCTGGGAGCAGGAGGTAGAGAGTCAGGGGCTAAGCTAGATTCTGAAAAGGCATCATCAACAATGTCCAGTACAGGAGGGAGAGCTGAAGACCTGTGTTGGGGCAGGAGTAAGAAATCCCTAAGCCTCTTTTTAGAATCAGAGTAATCCTGGCTTTCCAGGCGGAAATGCTCCCTAAGAGTATGCAAGGTTTCACCAAAAGAGAAATCCTTTGGAGGGGACGCAGAGGGAATAAAGTCCTCTGCATCAGAATCCTCACAGGTAGATAAAGGTAAATCCTGGTCATAAGAGGCAACAAATTTCAGAATCCTGATCATAAGTATCATAAGGAAATTCAGTCCTAGGTCTCTTAGAGGGGGAAGGGTTGGCTTCCCCCGATTAAAATAATAAGGTCTTCAGCCATTCTTATCATTTGTTTTTTTAGGCATAGAGGCCTGACAATGTGGTCTGGGCGTCTGTTTTCTAGGAATGGATCGAATTTTAGGCCATGAAGAAGAAGATGGCGTGGTTTAATATGCAAGTCAGTAGGCTTGAATAAACCCTCAGATGCCAGTGCCAGCACAGTGGCTCCCGACCCATCCAAAGTACACACATCCGCAGGTTCCACAGTTGAAGCATCTTGCGGCATATCGGACTCCGAATGGGTCTCAGTAGAGGCCTGCGAACCTGAAGTAGTGGGTATCAGGGGCAGCGAAAGCGCCTCACTGAGTACCGGCGAACTGGTGACTAGCTTAAGAGAAGCGTTGTCGGCAGCTTTGGACCAAGGTGGCCTGTCTGTCTTTATCTTTGCGTTTTTTTTGGAATGTCTGTAGTCGGGTGGCTTACCGAAGACATATCTGGGTAATTGAACAGAGTACCAAAATATTAAGAAGTGTAAATATACAGACGACGAATAGTTCGTTGTTTAAATAAGGCACAAAACCGACAGCGAGGTACATCGTGGTCAGGGCCTAGGCAAGGAATACATTACGAATGAAAATCTTTATGAGGTATTTGCTTTCCACAAGAAATACAATTATTAACTTTTACTGACATCGGTTTAGAGCAAGAAAAAGTTTCCCAAACGGGGTACTTAGCTTTAGTTGAAGACTTCAGTTCTAAACTCGAAAATGAAAATTTCAGGAGTCGGCCGACCGGCACTTGCAAACTGCTTCTGCTTCGGGCACCACACGACAAGAAAGACTGTTGTAATGGCATCGGCTGCATGCTTTGTACCCCTGACTACCTGACGTCATGGAAGATGAGACAGCAACTGACGCAGGACCCAAGACGTTGATAACCAGGCCGACTGAGGACTACTGCAAGTAGATAACCCAAATGTGATGATTGCAACAGTGAAACACGAATAACATCAGTCCCGTTCCTCCTCCTGGAACAGTAAGAAACCAGATACCGAAGGAATGATCCCCTTCCCCAAAGTGGAGGGGGGGGGTTGCCTTCCAGCAAAGAAATCAATAAACAAAAACTGAAATCAATGCTGAAAGCACAATCTCTTGCTGAAAGGAGCTGCCAAAGATAAGGCCACCTACTTCACCTGGAAGGTGGGGAGGGAATGGCCGCATCATCATCCTGTACAGGCACATGACAGCAGTTTGCCATACTAATCAAAGCACCCATTGAATCAAAGAGAAAGAAGGCATCAAAGAGACCCTTGCAGAGGGGGATCAAAGAAAGGTCCTTCTTGACATCAATTAAGAGGGCCCTTGAGGGGTCTCAGTACAGGCTACAATTTGTAAACTGGGAAGATGTGATATGCAACTGAGAGCTTTAATCCTCACCAAACAAGCACCGTGAACTATGATACTTTCTGACCACAGTGAAAAATACAGTAAGCTTTGGGACTACAGAATCTTGCTCATACCACATCAAATTCAGCTTTGATCTCATTAGATAAGACATCATTCCAACTTGCTAAGGGCCAGCTAAAGGCACTGGCCTTCTCGGGGATTGCAGTAACAGACTAAGGACGTTGCTTGGCTTTTACAATCCATCAATGTAGAATGGACAGCCTGGAATTGCCACACCTTACACACAGTCCTGGGGGATTCCCCAAATTAGACATCAATCTAAAAGAGTTTGAAAAATCTGCAATATCAAGCACTCCAACAATGAAGACATTTTTCACCTCATCCCCAGTAAATCCAACATGGTAAGGAAACATGCAACCTCCAATACCGGAACCATATAAGGGTTTATGCAAATGCATTTTTGGTGCACAAACTGTGTTGCACAGATCCAGGCCAAAATGCAACCATGAAAGGCCTGCAAAAGGGCAGGTACTGAACACGGGTTCCTAATTTTGAAATCTAATTCTGCAACTCAGGCTTATTTTCACAGCTTTTTCTCCATTGACAGTTTCAATGACCAATAAAATATGATATAAAAGCATGTCAAAGCAGAAAGTTTTACTGACAACAGCAAGGCATAAGATACAAACTGAGACATTGTCAGAAATAATGACTAGCATTTTCACTGCTGATTAAGTTTCAAGGTCCATTCTCAAATTCAGAAGCTTCTGGAAAAACTAGGCTGCTGGCATGTGGACAGGAAAAATCCAACCTAATCAACAATCAAGGAAGAAAGTACAGTTGTGTACACTTCCCACAAATGTAGATGGAGTGTATTCACTGTTGCAGTCATCACCTGTGGGTTACCCCTGCTGTGGTAGCCTTTTGCCGACCCGAATACCAGAGTCCATGTTTTTCTGCGTTAGCTGCTGTTGCTTTCTGTCTGAAGTCAGGTCGTCAGTGCTATAAAGGAAGGCAGCAGACGCCATTACATCAGTTTTTCTTGCCCTAACCAGTCAGAGGCCCATGTAAATATCATAAATTGGTCCTGGTGACTAAAAGCCACCGTTAGAAAAAAGAAGTTATGTACTTACCATAATGTTCCATGTGAGTTGTTCATCTTGCCTTCATTCTTTACTGATGGGTTCGGAGCAGATCCCTCGGCACTGATACGGCCAATTGCAAAGCTCGAGGTCTTCAAATAGCTAGAGGCCAAGTCCCTATCCCATGATTCACCTGGAATTACCTCAGATCTTGTTTGCTGCGTATAATACCATATGTCATTCTTTCACTCCCAAGAGAAAGGTATAGAAGGATTGAGTAAACCATGATGGATCCAGCATCTTTGTCATCTATCAGCCCAGGAGGGGATAGGAGGGAGGGATGCAAGAATGAAGGCGAGATGAACAACTCACATAGAACGTTATGGCAAGTAAATAACTTCTTTATGTGAAGTTGTTCTATCTCGCCATTCATTCTTTACTGATGGGTAGCGTCCCAAGCACCATCAACCTCGGGTGGCTCATGGAAGTATATTTCTCAGGACCGTGGATCCAGAGGCGGCCCTGTCCCTGGAGGCCATGTCAACTTTGTAATGAGTAATAAAGGTATGAAGTTTTGACCAAGTGGCTGCTGCACAAATGTTTTCAATGGGAAGTCTGGCAGAAAAAGCAGATGTAGATACTGCTCTGGCTGAATAAGTTTTAATCTTATGTTGCAAAGGCATATTGGCAGCTGAATAGGCAAAGGTGATACAATCAGATAACCATTTAAACAGAGTTGTTTTAGCCAGTGGTCTACCCTTCCTGGAGTCCGAGAATGAAACAAAAAGCTGGTCTGATTTTCTGAAATCTTTTGTTCTATCCAAATAAAATCTGAGCTGTCTATGAACATCAAGGTTGTGCAGCATATACTCTAAATTGTTCGAATGGCTGGGGAAGAAGACTGGCAAATCAATAATCTGGTTGAGATTGGGCTAAAATGAGGGGTTTGTTCGAATTGAGTCTGTCAGCTTGGAATATCAAATATGGAGGCTGGATGGATAAAGCCAGAAGCTCTGACACTTTGCGGGCAGAAGTAATAGCTACCAAAAAGATAGTCTTCCATGACAAATATTTGAGGCCACAAGAGGAAGCTGATTCAAATGGTGGAAGAATTACCCAGGAAAGCATAAAATTTAGATTCCATGGAGAATAGGGAGAATTCACAGGTGGTCTAATATGAAAAATCCCTTTGAGAAAGGCTTTGGATAACTTGTAAGACATGGTATTCAACCCTTCAAATTCAAGATGCAAATTAGAAATAGCAGCCAATTTAACACGAACTGCTGTGGTGCAGCTCCTTTGTTAAAAATCATAGTCAAGAACTCTAAGATGGAGGCCATAGAGACTTGGTAAGGATCAATATTTTTAGAGGCCCATACAGAAAATATTTTCCATTTGCTAAGATATAGCTTCCTAGTATAATATTTATGAGAAGATAAAAGCATCTGTTTTGTCACATTGGACAGGTTATGGAACCTGGCTATGATGGGAACTGGAGAAGCCAAGCTGTCAGCTTCAGGGACTGCAGAGAGGGATGAAGATCCCCCAAGTGTCTCAGAAGGTCTGGAACTGGGTCCAGAATCCAAGGATCCTCCAAAAGATGAAGTCGAAGGAAGGGGAACCAAATCTGACAAGGCCAATGAGGGGCTATTAGAATGAAGGTCCTTCCCAAGGTTTTTGCTTTCTGTAGAACCTTGGTGGAAATGCACAGAGGAGACCCAGAGGCCAATCGTGTACGAGTGCTTCCCTTGGGGCTTCTCCCAGAGGAGGAATCAGGGCAAAGTAGCTTCTGCATTTCACATTCATGTGACTGGCAAAAAGGTCGCAACAAGGCTGGCCCCACCTGCGGAATATCCTATACGCTATTTCTTTCTTGAGGGACCATTCATAAGGCAACAAAGATGGTCCTGCTGAGCTTGTCTGCTATCATGTGGGATTTCCCCGGGATGTGCATTTCCAACAGAAAGCACTGGGTGGATTCAGCCCACTGCCATACTCAGAGCCTCGCGACAAGGGGGTAAGACCTGGATCCTCCTTGTTTGTTCAAAGACCAGACCACCGACATGTCTGTCTGAATCGCAATTGTACCCAGAAGAAGAAAGTCCTGAAAGTACTGCAACGCTAGAAGTACTGCTCTCATCTCCAGGACATTGATATGCTGATGTGTCTCTTGATTGGTCCACATGCCTTGGGCTGTCTTTCCCTGAAAATGCCCGCCCTCCCACCCTCTCAGGGAAGCGTCCGTGGTCACTGTGGCCACTGCAGGGGGTAGCAGAAATGGGCATCCTATCATGATATGAAGTGAGGTCAACCACCACTGAAGGTCCTTTTTGCAGGAATTTGTGATCATAATAGTGTGAGACATGGGAAGCGCTTGGTAAAACCATTGAGTGAACAACAGCCATTGTAGTATCCGCATGTGCATACGAGCTAGTGGTATGGGGCTAGAATTGCTGCTGCCATCATGCCTAATAATTTCAGAACTTCTGATGCTGGTGCTCTGTCTTTTGATATCAGAACACTGACATGCTGATGAAGAAGAAAGACTCTTTCTATTGGAAGCCTTAGTGTGGTGGTGTCCAACCTCTGCCTCGATAAAAACAATATGCTGCGATGGTGACAAGGCAGATTTTTCTGAGTTGATTGTAATGCCCAGATGATTGCAGAGTGACAGAGTGGACTCCCTGGCCTGAATGAGTTGATGCCTGGTGGTGGCAGTAAGGAGCCAATCGTCTAGGTACGGAAACACCTGGAATCCTAGATGCCTCAGGTGAGCCGTGACCACTGCCATGCATTTGGTGAACACTCTGGGGGCTGTTGTGAGACCAAAGGGCAGGGCTCGAAACTGGTAATAATTGGCTCCCAGCCGGAAGCGCAGGTGATCCCAGGATGGTCTGGCCATTTTTATGTGGTAGTATGCATCCTTGAGATCTATTGAGCACATCCAATTGTCTTTCCCTAAGAAGGGAAGTATAGACTGAAGCATGACCCTCCGGAACTTCTCTTTCTTTACGTATTGGTTCAGTCTGCTGAGGTCCAATATGGGTCTCCAGTCCCCAGTCTTCTTTGGAACCAAAAGGAATCTTGAGTAAGTTTCGGATCCTGTCTGGTCTGCTGGGACTAGTTGGATGACTTTTTCTTAGCAACATTTGGACCTCTGTTGTTGCCTGTTCCCTTTAACTGGGTGGAACGTCTGGGATTTTTCTTATGAGTGGAGGGGGTGTGGCGAATGGGATGAAGTATCCTCTGGAAATTATACTTTGTACCCAGCTGTCTTTTAATTTTGAGCCAGGCATCTGGATACAAAGATAAGCGACCCCTGACTTCCTCCAGAGCAGGACAGTCAGGTCTCCTCTCAGGAGCGCTGGTAGGGCTTCCCAGAAAAGTGATCTCTGTCGCCCTAGTGTTTTAGACCACCTCTGCAGCGAGGGCAGCGTCTTCCATTATTGCCCCCTCCTCTGCCTCTGGAGGGGGGTTCACCAAATGTGCCCTGAATGGCTCCTTGGGCTTTTCGGAACTACATTTTTCCTCCCCTTTGACCTTTAGGGTAAGGTCAGGTAGGGGTGGAAAAATGGACCCTGACAGCAGACAGTCTTTCCATCCTGTTCACACCTGGTTAAGGTTTCCTTCACTTTAGGCCTGAAAAGGGATGGTCCATCAAAGGGAGTATTCACGAAGGATGACTTGAAGGGCTCCGTGAAGGAACACAAGCGCATCCATGAATGTCTCCTAAGAGCAACTCCTGTACCCACTGCCCTACTCATTCCATCAGCTGCAAAAGAGATGAAGCGCATGGATAAGTTGACTACAGAACTGAGGGTAGCAAGCTGGGAGGCAACTTTGTCGAAAGTTCCTCCAGCTACTGTACCCTGAAGAGCATCTCATAGCTCCTTAAGGAGATCTCTTTGTAATCTGGTAAAATGGGTTAAATAGTTAAGCAAACGAAGAGCAAAGGTCGCTGAACTAAACATGCGCTTCCCATATCTATCCATAATCCTGGAGTCTCTGTTAGGAGGATGGATAGACGAAGAAGTCTAAGACATTTCCTTTTTGGTGGCTGCCGCCACCACCATGGCATCAACTGGAACACCTTTTCTTAGAAATGTTTTGTCAAGGGGGGCAGAAATGAATTTATTAGGCCTCCTAGGGTCAGGCTCCATAGTATCCGGAGACTCCCATGCCCTTCATGAGACCAGCTGCATCAGCTCATCGAAGGGTGGAGACACCCAAGAGGTGGAGGGCTGAGACCCAAAAGCCTTCAGAAGAACAGACTCATCCTCAAGTAGGGCTTTTCGGCTGCCAGTCACCCCTCTGCCTAAGGATTTCAAGTATCTCAGCAAATGAGATATCTTTAGAGGGGTACCATGGGGACCCTTCTGACTCATCTACATCAGTATCTGATGTTAGATACTCCTGTGGGCAGTCTAGATGCTTCCTCTTACACAATCTCTTCCTGGGAACTTCATCAGTGGGAGCTTCTGGTGAGGTCTCGGAAGAGCAGGGGCCACCCAATGGGGCTTCCTGAGGCTCTGGGTCTCTACACTTGGTCAGGATGTGCAAAGCAGAAGCAGACACAGGCACTTTAGGGGAGGAGGAAGGCAGACCTGAGGTTGAGGATGTCTTAGGAGACATGACTCTCCTCATGGCCTCGAAAGCAGCTCTGCTCCAATTCGAGAGAGGCAACAGATCTGAAGAAACCGTCGACACCACTGGGACAGTGGACTCAGAGCCCGAGGTAGGAGCAGAGCTCATCCGAACCAAGGCCCCGAGAGGCAGAGTCAGAACCAACAAGTCGGTCCGACTGTCCTCCCCGGACCCGACCAGAGAGTGTTGGCTCCTAGAGTCCTCGATCGGCACAGAGGATGTCAGAGCGCATGGAGCCAAAGACACTGGAGCAGGCGTCGGCTCTGACGGTTCCACTAACATCAGGTCTGACTCCTCTGGCTCCGAAGGACCAGCATGGCTTGGAGGAGGAATAGTTTGAGCTGGTGCAAGGGTCTTCGGCTCTGAAGCCATTTGAGTTGAAGTCAATAACATCTTTGCTAAGGCCGTTGCCAATAACAGCTTCTGCACCACATGATCCACATCCAGATCGGACAGGCTGATAGAGGATCAAGAGGAGAGTACCGAAGGTGGTACTGACCGAAGTAATGGACTCTTAGGCGCTTTGGACACCGGTTCCAATACTGGGGACCGTTTCTGAAAGGAAAAGACTGTCGGTTCCGATGGCAGTGGAGCCGAAGTAGAGGACTTTTTAGATTTCTTCGAGTCCGAAGTCTTAGAAGACTTTGAGGACTTGCTGGATCCATCTTGGTCACTCAAAGCTTCTTGAAACAAAGGCTTCAACAACCCTCTATTGATGAGTTTTCTCTTCTTTTCCTGAAGGACCTTTGAGGAGAAGGAATGACAAATAGCACAACTGTCTTGCAAATGCAGAGCTCCTAAACAGTATACACAATTTACATGGTTGTCTGTTACAGACATCTTTAGGTCACACTTTGGGCATTTCTTAAACCCAGACTTGGGGTGTTTGTCTTGGTCAGCCATAATAATCCAGGAAAAATTACTGTCACCACAGAAAAACTCAACAGTAATATTCACACAAACCTAAATAAAACAGGCTAAAATCACACACACACACACACACACACACACACACACACACACACACACACACACACACACACACACACACAAGTATATCATATAAATGCAAACTGACAGAAAAAGTCTGTCTAAAGCACACAAGAATTCTAAGCAGGCTATGCAAAAAAAAGAAAATAGCTGCTGAGAAATACAACAAGCCTCATCTAATCTAAAAAAATATACTGTTCACTGCAAACTTCAACAGTAAAACTATTAAGCCTTATCTAAAAGGTTCTAAGGCTAACACACACAGCAATAACTATAACTATCTAGAAATGTCCACAAATAAAATACCCTAGGTAAGCAAAGAACAAATGGATGACCAGGTAGGCTGCCTTAATTAAGGTACGGTGGGATGTTGGTGAAGAAGCAGGGCTAAAGGTAAAGCCTTGAGAAAGGCTGTGCTTACCCGAGCACTTATGGTTGAAGGCTGAGTAAAGCCTTTAGAAAGGCTTCGTATACAGGTCGTAGTTCCGGCTGGTCAGGTCGCCTGGTGAGAGGAACCGCTAGTGTGGCAGCTAGAAATCAAAGATGAAACACAGAAAAAAACAGGCAAAACAAGGTAAATGTGGCTCGGTTAAGGAGCTCTGCTCGCCGTGATGGCAAAAAATCAACGAAGTTGAAGTTCAGATTCTAGAAGGTCGTACTTTATTGAAGTAAAAAGTACCAGAAGTACAATCACCATCGAAGCGTAGTTCCTTAATGGGAAGAGTGATCCTGAGGATTTCCTTTTATAAGACCAGCTCCGAACCCATCAGTAGAGAATGAACAGTGAGATTGAACAACATCACATCTTGTGTCTCCCTAAAGAAAGAAGATATAAGGGAGGAGGAGGGTGGGAAACTAGGACTGCAACAGTGAATACACTCAAACATCTACATTTATGGTAAGTGTACACAAATGTACTATGTGCTTTGTGTGTTTCACTGTTGCAGTCATCACCTGTGGGAGGATTCCTACAGCTGAGGAGAGGGGTGGTAGGATTAGTAAGAGACCTAGGAATGGGTCAGCATGCCCTGTAGAAATGCAGAGGCAAACCCTGCCCTAGCCTAAAAGAATAGAGATACGTGGTAAAGCTTGGTAATGGTATGGACAGAAATCCAGGTGGCAGCTTCTGGGATGTCCCTGGTGGGTACTCCTCTGAGGAATGCTGTGGAACCGAAGGCTGCCCTTGTTGATTGGTTTGAATGGACTTAGTGGGGGGGGGGGGTTTCCATGCAAAGTGTAACAGAAATGGATACAGTGCGAGATCAGTTTGGAAATGGGCTTCCCCATCCCCCTCTGCCCCTGGGGAAAAGCTGACAAGGAGTCGGTCTGTTTTCCTGAAGGATTTAGTACAGTCCAGATAGTATCTGAAATGTCTGTGCACATCTAGTGAGTGCAGAATTCTTTCCCCCTTGTTTTGAGGGTTAGGAAAGAAGGTGGGTAGATGTATGCCCTAGCAGAGTTACATTAGATACCAACTTGGGCATAAAGGAGGGATTAGTCCCCGGAGACCCTGTCTTAATGGAGGATGAAGAGCTCAATGGCCATCAGTGCCTGAAGATGTGAAACACTTCTGACTGAGGTGACAGCTAGGAGAAAAGCAGTCTTCCGGGAGAGGTATCTTAGTTCTGCTGAAGCAGCAGGTTCGAAAGGTGGTAAAGTTAGTTTTTCCCAAAACATAATTCAGGTCTCAGGCTGGAGTGGGTGGCCTTTTGGGAGGTCTGACATTAGAAGGCCCTCTGAGGAATTGTTTGATCAAAAGGTGGAAGAACAGGGGCTGTTCTGTACCAAAAAGAGTTGAAAAGGCTAAGGCGTGGATTTAAATAGAGGAGAAGGAGAGGCCACTATTAAGTAGCTCCACTAGCTAGTCCAGGATAAGAGGGATGGAAGGTTGTGAGATATTGCCCCCTATGGACTGGCTCCAGGAGCAGAATCCTTTCCATTTTCCTGGGCAAGATTTTCTGGTGCTGGGACATCTGGCCTCTGTGATAATGTCTAGGACCTGTTTACTTAGCAGGGATCCCTTGTCTGCCTTTTGAGTATTTGCCATGCTGATAGTTTGAGAGTCTGCAAGTCTGGGTGCAGCACCCCCCCCCCCCACCCCGGGTTAGGAGGCTGCAAGGTCAGGCTGCTCAGTAAGGGGTACCAATGTTGTCTGGGCCAATCTGCAGCAATGAGAATGGCCTTTTGCCTCTCCTCCCTTAATTTGACCTGTACCTTGGGGATAAGAAGTAGAGGAAGGAATGCGTACACAAAGTGTGTTCCAGGGGGAGGTCAGGACATCCACCTTCCATGCTAGGTGGTGATATTCCCTGGTACAGAATCTTTTCTGCTGCTGGTTGGGATGTGAAGCAAGGAGATCCAGCTCTGAAGATCCCCACTCCCAGGTGATCTGCAAAAGGATTTTTCTGTATAGTTGCCATTTGTGGGAGTCCAAGAAGTTTCTGCTTAGGTGGTCTGTCAGGGTGAGGTCGATCCTTGGTGGGTACTGGGCTATCAGGTGTAGTTCCATGGAAGAAGCTGCCAGCCCAGGGTTCATGGCTAGCCTACACAGAGGGTAAGATAGGGTCCCTCCTTGTTAGTTGATGTACCACATTACTGTGGTGTTGTCGGTTTTGATAAGGAGAACCCTTGGCTTGAGATGGGGTTTGAAGGATGTCAGAGCCTTTTGCACTGTAATCATTTCCTTCTGGTAGATGTGGAAGGAAAGGTGCTGGGCATCCCAAAGACCATGAATGCACCTGCCTTCTAGGCGAGTGCCCCAAGCTATGTCTGAGGCGTTGGTGGTAATGGTCTGCCCGGTTGGGCAGAGGTTGAAGGAAAGACACTTGTTCTGGGCAGGGGCCCCTGGCCATCAGAGAAACTTGGCCCCTATACAGGGGATCAGAGGTTGAGAGATCTCTGGAGGTAGAGTGTGCTGACTCCAAAGGTTCTTTAGGTACCACTGAAGTTTTCTCATATGAGGCCTGGCCAGAAGAATTAGAAGGTTGCAAAATGCCATGCACCTCAAGGCTTACACAGGGACTTCCTCGCCAGGAAACAACTTCTGGAAGCCAGCTGGGTGAAACAGAGCTGCAGGAATCTCTGCTTTTCTGGGGATAGGAATGCCATTTTGGCTGCTGTGTGTAGCAGTGCTCCCAAGAAAATGATCTTCCTGGAGGGTGTTTTGCCCCGATTCCTTCTAGTTGATGGTGTACCCTGAGGGGGTCCTTGAGGAGCTATTCATTGCCATCTGCCTGAATGAGGCAGTCATCCATCTAAGGGTAAATTTGTATGTTTTTCTGTCCACCAAAGGCTATGGCCGGGGCTAAGGCATCTTGTAGAGGTAGGGTAAAGTACAGTTGGGTACACTTACCATAAATGTAGATGTTCAAGTGTATTCACTGTTGCAGTCATCACATTTGGGTTGTCTGCCTGCAGGTAGCCCTCATCCGGCCTGAATACCAGAGACTTGGGATTTCTGCATCGGATGCTGTCGCTTCTTCCATGACATCAGGGGTAAAAAAACATGCAGCCGATGCCATTACATCAGTTTTTCTTGCACAGATGTCAGGTGCCCCCACAATAGGAAGCAATTATATGGTATGAACACCCCCAGCAAAAAGCAAATACACAAGATATAATATATACCAAACAAATATGATAGGTAAAAGACAAGAGAAGTCCGGGGGCTGGAGAGAGGGTAACTAGGACTGCAACAGTGAATACACTCTACCATCTATATTTATGGTAAGTGTACACAACTGTACTATGTTCTTCGTGTTTCACTTTTGCAGTCATCACATTTGGGTTGATTCCCAAAGATAAGGAAGGGTGACGGTAGTTAAAGAGCATTAGGGCTAGCAATCAGGCCCTGTAAGACTACTGGGCAAATCCAGCTCTGGATTTAGAAAAAAATAGGCAAGTGGTAATGCTTGGCGAAAGTATGTACAGAGCTCCAGGTTGCAGCTTCCAGGATGTCCCTGGTAGGGACTCCTCTGAGAAATGCAGTAGAGGTAGATGCAGCCAAGGTGGAATGTGTTCTTATCCCCTGTGGGGTAGGTCTTCCATGGTGTTTGTAGCAGAAATGGATGCAATGTACTATCCATTTGGAAATGGTTTGTTTTGAAATGGCCTTCCCCTCCGCCCCTGCAGCAAAGCCGACTAGCAACTGGTCAGATTTTTTGAGAGACTTAGTCCTGTCCAAACAGAATCTAAGCTGTCTAGGCACGTCCAAGGAATGCAGTATCCTTTTCCAAACGAATGAACTGGTTCAGAGCCACACTAGACACCACCTTGGGCATAAATGATGAATTAGTCCTGAGGAAAACCCTGTCTGCATGTAAGATACTGAAGGGTTCCACTATCATAAGGACCTGCAGTTCAGACACTCTTCTTGCAGAAGTGATAGCTAGATAAAGCTGTTTTCCAAGAAAGGAATTTCAACTCTGCTGTAGCAGCTGGTTCAAAGGGGGGAAGAGAAGTTTTTCCAACACAAAGTTAAGGTCCCAGGCTGGAGTGGGAGCTCTCCTGGGAGGAGGGGGGTCTTAAATTTTTGGCCCCTCTAAGGAACTGTTTTAGCAGTGGATGAGAGAAGAGGGGTGGCTCAGTATTATAATAAGCTGATATAGCTGAGGCATGAATCTTAACTGAAGAGAAAGATAGGCCCTTGTGGAGCATTTCTGTTAAATAATCTAGACTATGAGGTAAGCTGGGCACCACTGTGCCCATCCCCAGAGACTGGCTCCAGGAACAGTACCTTTTCCACTTTTCTGAATAGTATTTTCTAGTACTAGGCCTCCTTGCCTCAAGAATGACATCCAGCACCTGCTTACTGAGTGTTGCTAGAGGCGAGCTCAGGAGATTAGCCAGGCTGCAAGATTCAAGGTTTGAAGCTGAGGGTGCAGAATCTGGCCTGCCTGCTGGGACAGCAGGGAAGGGGTCTGAGGCAGGTGCCATGGTTGTAGCACTGTCAGACTGCGCAAAAGGGGGTACCAGTGCTGGCATGGCCAGTCTGGTGCAATCCGTACTGTCCTTAGCTTGTCCTGTTTGATCTACAGAAGGACCTTCTAGAGGAGAGGCAGAGGGGAGAAGGCATAAACTGAAAGGCCTTACCAGGTAAAGGACAGGGTACCCACTTTCCAAGCTTGACTGTGGGGAGTTCTGGTGCAGCATTTGGTCAATTGGTAGTTCTGAGTGGAGGCAAACAGGTCTACCTCTGGTGTCCCCATTTGTTCAAGAGCTTGAATATTTTGGGTTCCAGTTTCCATTCATGTGGATCTATGAGCTTTCTGCTCAAGTCATCTGCCAGTGAATTTAGTTTGTAGGTTCACTTGGTTGCTCAAGGCTGTGTTCCATAGAGCCATGGCTAGTCTGCAGAGTGGGTAGGAATGGGTTCCCCTCTGCTTGTTTATGTACCACATAACTGTGGTGTTGTCTCTGTCTTTACCAATAGTTGTCCTGGAAGAATAAGGTCTTTGAAGGCTGTCAGAGCATTCTGTACAGCTAACATTTATTTTTGATTGATATGCAGGCGCATTTGTACTAGGTTCCATTTGCCCTGAATGTATTGCCCTGCCATGTGGGCCCCCATACATAGTCTAATGCGTCTGTTAAGGTTTGGGCAGCAGGGGTAGAGTGAAGGGGAGTCCCTTGTTGTGGTAGCAGGCCTCTGCCCACCAAAGGAACTTTGCCCTTAGGCAAGGAATGATAGGAATCATTGTTTCCAGGTCCTGAGAATGTTGACACCATAGGCTTTTTTAGATACCACTGAAGTTTCCTCATATGCAGTCTTGCATATGGAATTAGCAGAATGCAAGAGGCCATGAACCCCAGGGCTTGCAGGATTTTTCTTGCAGATAGCTGGGTTTTTGTGGCCAGCAGGTTGAAGTAGGTTGTCAAATAAACTTGTTTCTCTGGAGTGAGGAATGCTATCTGGGAAGTTGTGTTCAAGCTTACTCCCAGTAATATAATCTGTTAGCAGGGTAATGGGTGTGATTTCTTCTTGTTGACGGTGTATCCCAGTGAAGTTAGACGCCTCTTTACAAATGCCAGGTGCTGTAATAGCAAGTTCTGACTCTCTGCCTGAATCAAGCAATCATCCAAATATGGGTAAATCTGAATATTTCTCTGCCTGCAAAATGCAATGGCTGGAGCTAGGCATTTTGTGAATACCCTGGGCGCAGTAGATAAGCCAAAGGGAAGTGCATGGAGCCTGCCCTGAAGCGTAGGTATTTCCTGCAAGATTCCCTTATTGGGATGTGCAGATAAGCTTCTTTTAAATCTAGGGTTGCCAGCCAGGCATCTTTGGCTAGCATAGGAAGAAGCTGTTGAAGAGTTAGCATTTTGAATTTTGAAACCACCAGAAAGGTGTTGAGGATAGACAGGTCCAGGATAGGACGCCAGGAGTTTTCTTTTCTGGGAACCAGGAATAGTCTTGAATAGAAACCTTGTCCCCTTTGTTCTGCTGGGACAGGTTGAATAGCCTTGATGCTGAGGAGAGAGAGCACTTGTTTTTGGGCCTCCGCTCACTGGTTTGAGGGGAGTTCTGGCCATCCACTTGGGGGTGGGAGAGAGTGAAATTGGAATCTGTATCCTAGGGAAACTATGTTTAAAACCCATTTGTCTTGGGTAATGAATTCCCAGTTTCTTGCATGCAGGGCGAGCTTTCCTCCTAAAGGTGCAAGTAGTTGAGCAAGGCTTGGAAGAGTTGAGGATAACTCATTGTGCAATTTTTCCATAGGGGGGTGGCTTACTACTCCCTGCCTTGCGAGTGGGAGCTCCCCACTGCTTAGATCTGTGCAGAGCCTGAAACTGAAGTCTTGGTGGTCTGCTGTTCCTGGGATTGGACTGAGAAGGCCTGGAAGGGACTTAGAAAGGATCATTTCTTTGAAGGCCAATGCCTACTGAATCTAGGCGGCTGTACTTCTAAGAAATCTTTAAAAGTTTGCATAGATTTAGCTTTTTCCTCCATTCTTTAAAGGACTTCTGCTTTGCTGCCGAAAAGGCACTCTTGGTTTAAGGGTGAATCCAGTAATTTGGCTTTTACATGATCTGGCAAGTTTTGTTCCTTAAGCCAAGCATGCCCTCTAAGTACAGACCCAGTGACAGCAGCCATGCAAGATGCTTCTAAAGCATCAAAACCACATTGCAAAGTATGTTTACCGACTTGGTCAGCAGAATGCATTAACTCTTGTAAATCATTGTGTTCAGCACGGCCAGGAATCAACATCATTTTCTGTTTAATTAGTCCCATAATATGTTGCTGATACTTTAACATATGAAACTGGCAATTTAAAGCCCTAATGGCCAGAGTAGCAGAGGTGTATACCTTCTTACCCCATCTGTCTAAGCCCTAGAATCCCTGTCAGAAGGGGGTAGGATTTTTGGCAGTAATAGCCTTAAGGCTTTTAGGTCCTTGGGAAATGGTCTCTGGATCCACAGTAGGATTCTTGAAGAGGAATTTGTGAGAGTCAGATACTCTGTAGTACCTGTCAGTTTTCCTGGGAGCTGAGGGCAAAGAGTCTGGGGTAAGGCTGGATTCCAAGAAAACATCTACAATCTCCAGAACAGGAGGGATAGCTAGAGGCCTCTGCTGAGGCAGGTTTAAGAATTGAAACCAGAACATGTACATTTTTACATATTTTTTTTCTTTTTTATTAATATATATACATACACATGTACATGTATACACAAATTATTGGTTTTATGATTACTGTTTATTCATTTGAGCTTATTTGGTTGTATTCATTATGGTTTTTTGCAATTTTTACTTATGTTGTCACTGTTGCTTTTATTTTGAAGGCTGGTCTTCTGCATTAATTGATCTATGATGTCATCATCATGTGTTTTATATAAAAGGGGTGCGGTTTTTATCATTTGTATTCTGAAGAAGTCTAATAAAGACGAAACCTAGGTCAATTCGGTGTGTGATTTGTTTCAAGTTGGTTGCCTCCTGTGAGTCTCACTGCTGGTCTGTATTTGTGCAGGTTTAAGAATTCCCTAAGTTTCTTTTTGGACTGAGAATAGTCCTAGCATTCCCAGCGGAAATGTTCCCTAAGAGTATGCAAGGTTTCACCAAAAGAAAAATCCTCTGGAGGGGAAGCAGAGGGAATGGAATCCTCTGCATCAGAATCCTCATAAGTAGATAAGGGTAAATCCTGGTAGTCAGAAGGAATAGAGATATTGGATTCCTGATCAGAAGAATCAGAAGGAAAATCAGTTTTAGGTCTCAGAGTGGGAAGGCTGGCTTCCCCTAATTAAGGTAATAAGGTCTTCAGCCATTCTAACCATTTGTTTTTGAGGCACGTAGGCCTAAGAATGCACTTTGGTCATCTGTTTTCAAGGCGTAGTGCAAGCTTTAGGCCTGAGGAATTCGATATTTTTATCTTGAAACAAAGTCATCTGTTTAATATGAAAATCTGTAGGCCTGAATACACCCTCAGAAGCCGGTGCCTGCACAGCGGCTCTTGACCCATCCAAGGTAGAGACATCCACAGGTTTCATAGTCGAATCATCTCGCAGCATACCTGACTCTGAATGGGTCTCAGCAGAGGCCTGCAACGTAGGTATCAGGGGCTGCGATAGCGCCTGAGTACTGGCGGACTGGTGACTAGCTTAACAGAAGCAACGCCAGCAGTTTCGGACCTATGCAGTCTGTCTCTGTCTTTACGTTTTTTTCGGAAGATTGGCAGCCGGATGGCCATTTCAGAGTATGGAGATCGAGAACTAAAGTATTTAGCTACAAAAGTAGCCTGACGACGAATAGTTCAGGCATTGAACAAAGCACAAAACCGACAGCGAGGGATGTCATAGTCTGGGCCTAAACAGGTGATGCAGTAAGAATGAAAATCTCTATGAGGTATTTACTTTCCACAGGCAAGACAATAATTAATTTTTCTGACATCGGTTAGGGCAAGAAAAAAGGATCCCCAACGGGGTTACTTATCTTTTTGAAGACTTCAGGTCTGAAACTCAAAAACGAAAATTTCAGGAGTCGGCCGACCGGCACTTGCGAACTGCTTCGGGCACCACATGGCAAGAAAGGCTGATGTAATGGCGTCGGCTGCATGTTTTATACCTCTGACATCATGTAAGAAGTGACAGCATCCAACGCAGAAATCCCAAGACTCTGGTATTCATGCTGGCTGAGGACTACCTGTAGGCAGATAACCCAAATGTGATGACTGCAACAGCGAAACACGAAGAACATCTAAGCAGCTGCTGCAAAGTTAGCATTTTGAATTTGGTGGTCGCCAGGAAGGTGTTCAGAATGGGCAGATCCAGGGAGGGACGCCAAGTGGCCTCTATCCTAGGAGCAAGAAATAGTATGGAAAAAGAGCCTTTGCCTGATTGATCTGAGGGGACAGGTTCTACTGCCCCTAGGAATAAGTGACCTTGGACATGTTTCATTGCCTCTGCCCAGTGATATTGGGGTAAGGGTACCCTTCTTGGAATTGGGAGTTAGTAGGAGAATTTGTATCCCTGAAAAATGATCTTTAAGACCCAATGGTTCTTGGCTGCGGAAAGCCAATTTTTTTTAAGCAGAGGGAGGGACTTCCTCCTAGTAGTTAGTGAGTGAAGAGTGCAGAAGGGGCAGAGGGAGTCATTGAGGGATTTTTACCCTAGAGGGATGGCTTAGAACTCCTTGCCTTGGCAGTGGAAGTGATCCACTGTTTGCTTCCCTGCTGACCCTGGGAGTTCTGTCCCTGTGGGGCTTACCTTGCCCCTGTCTGCTAGGTGCAGGAAAAGACCATTGTTTTGACTGAAAATACCTGCTGAACCCAGGAGGCTGTACCTGAAGGAAATATTTTACTGTCTGCATAGATTTTGCTTTGTCTTCCATCTTTTTAAGCACCTCTTCTGCTTTTACTCCAAACAAGCGGTCCTTATCCAAAGGTGCAAGTAATTTATATTTGACATGATCAGGGAGAGGTTGTTCCTTCAAACATGCATGTTTCCTAATGACAGATCCGGACACTGGTGCCCTGTTTGCGGCTTCTAGGGTGTAAAATCCACAGTGTAAAGAGTGTTTAGCCACTTGACAAGTAGAGTGCAGTAAACCTGCGAACTCTTTAGAATTGGCACAGTCAGGAAAGGTAGAAATCTTTTGTTTTAATAGTTCCAAAGTGTGCTGTTGAAACTTTAACATGTGGAACTGACAGTTGAGTACTGTGATAGCTAAGGTTGCACAGGTATATACTTTGTTACCCCATCTGTCCAGAGCTCTAGAATCCTTGCCAGAAGGAATAGGGTTTCTTTTTAGAACTAGCCTTAGCGCCTTTAAGTCACTGGGTAAGGCTCCAGGTCTGCAGCAGGATTTTTGTACAGGTATTTGTGAGAATCCGGTACTCTAATACCTGTCAGGTTTTCTGTGAGCAGGTGGGAGGGCATCAGGAGTTAAGCTGGATTCATAAAAGACATCAACAACCACCTCTAAGATAGGAGGGATGGCCAATGGTCTGTGCTGGGGCAGCTCTAGAAACTCCCTTAGTCTTTTCCTAGACTGAGGGAAGTCCTGGGATTCCCAGTGGAAATACTCCCTCGGGGTGTGAAGGGCTTCCCAAAGGAAAGATCTTCTGGTGGGGTGGCATAATGAAAGGATTCCTCTGCATCTGAATCCTCACAAGCAGTCAGAGGTAGTTGTTCCTCTTCAAAAACTGAATAATCAGACTCCTCAGAATCCTGTTCTGTCAGTATTTCAGAAGAAAGGTATCTTTTCCTTTTAGAAATTGTGGCTTGACAACCCCTGATAAGGGTGATGAGATCCTCTGCCATTTTAAGCATTTGAGCTTGGGGTGGTGGAGTAGGAGTAAAATGGTGGCTAGAGGTAGTTTTCCTAGCAGTGGCCTTGCTTCTAGGCCTAAGAGTATCCATCGGTCTGAGAGAAGACGCCAGTTTTTGTCTAGATTCGGTAGTATGAAAGGCCTCCTCAGAAGCTGGTGCCTGCATTGCAGCTGTGGACCCAACCGAGGCAGAGACGACCAAAGGCTCATATGACAAAGATGATTTTCTTCCAGAAAGGTCTCAGTAGAGACATGCGAATATATTGAATCTGGCATCAGGGGCTGCAAAGGCATCTCACTGAATTCCGGAGAACTGACAACCTGCTTAGCGGTAGAGTCGGAAGGCTTAGCCTTGTGTGCTCTGTCTCTATCTTTATCCTTATGTTTTTTCAGAATGTCAACAGATTGTTTGCTGATGGACGCCACTTCGGCTAAAATAAGAGTTCTACGACAAATGGTTCTCACATTAAAGAGGGCACAGAACCGGCAACGGGGGACATCATGGTCTGGGCCTAAACAAGTGACGCAGTATGAATGGAAATCTCGGTGTGGTATTTGCTTTCCACAGGTGAGACAATTGTTAACTTTTTCGGACATTGGTTAGTGCAAGAAAAAAGGATGCCCAACGGGGTACTTAGCTTTAGATGTTTTCAGGTGTAATTCAAACTCTGGTAGTGACTGACTGGCATACTTGCAAACTGCTTCTGCTACAGGCTCCACAGCAAGAAAGACTGCTGTAATGGCATCAGCTGCCTTCCTTTATAACAGTGACGACGTTAGACAGCAAGCGACAGCAGCTGACGCAGAAAAACATTGACTCTGACATTCGGGCCGGCTGAGGGCTACCACAGCAGGGATAACCCACAGGTGATGACTGCAACAGTGAAACACGAAGAACATCCTCAATATCACAGCAGTAGTTGACAAAAATGTGCAAAGGATTACAAACAAGGAAAACAGTTATATCAATGAAAGATTCTTAAGAGCAATACTAGATGTTAAAGAATAACTACTTCGTTTACTTAAATAAGCATCATAAAATACAGCAAAAGGAATAAAAAGTTTTATTATAAAATGAATGGTCATGTCACAGAAAAAAAACAGAGCTGGGGACAGTAGTGAATGGCAAACTAAGTCTGACTATTGTGGGAGCGATATGGTGGTGAGAATACAAACACGCCCTCTGATGCTAAAGGGTATATCTTGGAAGTCTAGGAAACTAAGTTTTACCAGTTCAAATATTCTACAACTTAACTACCTACCAGTATTATCCAAAGGAATGTCCCCAAATTACTGACATTTCTGGCTAGTTTTGCTGTGTTGTTTAGATGGAAAACCCATTATCTCAAAGTGTTTTTTTCTTTTTTCAAGAAATTCTCTGCAAATGTTATATAGACTGGGCAAAGCAGCTGCTATTTTGAAATGTAATGAAACATCAGTTTTGCTACTGTTGTGCCTTAAAATCTAAAAAGAATAAAATATCACTTTGATAAAAGGCATACATACTCTTTTTAGGCCAAAACTCACAACATTATATACTTACACAGGAACGGAACTGAAACAACTCTTTTGTTTTCAACTGACTGTTTTTTTTTTCAGATGTTGCAGTTTTTAAACTTCAAAATGCCAGACGGACTTAGAAGCCACACAAGACCAGCAATGGTACCAAACCTTAATTATTTGTAATACTATGTAAACTTCTTACATTAAGACTTCGTGATCCATAGCTGCAGAAAGCACATAGCTGGTAATTCAGATATGATGATACAAAACTTAATTCTTACACAATATGCATTTCACACCATACAAGTATAAAATGGATATGGGGCAGTAATAAATCCACTGACAAAAATGTGTCTATTCAGGAGAAATGTGTATGATTTTTAATTCATATGTAACAATTTAGTAAAGATGTAGTTTTAAATTATTAAATCCTGAATACTAAGCAGAATTCATGCACAACACCCAGAAGAGAAACAGGCACATAAACCAAAATATTTGGCTTTAAAAGTGAAGGCCTAGGAACCTCTCTACTTGGTACCTCTATATAAAAGGCCATATCTCGGACCTCATTTGATACTTCACTATGAAACTTTCATGCAGCAACAATGGCACAAACAGCTAACAATGCATCTAAGACTATTCTTCTCTTAAAAATTTTTTATACTTCAAATATTTTTCAGTTCCAAGTGCCACTAAAATCTTTCTCTCTATGTAAAGACAATGCAATAAAGATGCAAACTAGTTCACTAGTATTTTGCACACTGAAAGGAAATTCTTCTGAAACCCTAAATGGAAACAGAGTACAATATGATTGTGAAGGCATGTGCACCCCTGCATTTGGTACTTATGAATATAAGGCCACACTTCACTCACCCTTTGAGAATGCAGTATACAACTTTCATCCTGTAACATCAGGGTACTGGCTACAAAAGGGATCTAAGATTGCTACCCTACCATTTAAGGATTTTAGTGTAGTTCACATGTGAATAAGACCTCAACTACTTTGGTTTCAAAGATGGCTGTGTGAGTAACAGTTTAATTCTAGCTCTTTGTGTGAAAACAGAAACTCAGCAGAGAAGGCCAGTGGACTTGTGTTTCTGGGTAAATTTCAGTAACTGGCTAGTAAGTGCACTGCCTGGATGCCAGGTAAAAAAAAAATACAGAGGAGTTCAAGGAAAATCAGCTACAAAAGCTGAGAAAAAAAAATGACTGGGAAAAGTACTGCAGTTGTTCAGCAAAAAGCAGTGCAAGCTCCAGCCATTAGTTTTAATTACCTAGAGGAAAGCATAAGACAATTGCACACAGACCTGATTAAAATAAACGGAACGCTGATGTAGTATATCAAATCAAACAAAGGGCTGAAAAAAATGGAAGAAGCTTTAAACAGATATTCAAATGAGATAAAACTGCAAAAATCAGAGGTTGAAATGAAGAAAAGGCTGACTGAATATGAGGCTGCTCAAGAAGAGATGTTTAAAAAAAATAGAATTAGAGGGCAGAGCACATAGGGAAACCTGAGATTTTCAGCTGTACCAGGGAAGCTGTTAGGAGCAGACTGTACTAATTTTATGAAAACACAAATAAGCAACTGGACTGGTATTCCAAAGCAGGAATTGTTAAATGAAAGGGCACATCGTGTGCATGCTCTAAACTTGGCAATGCAAAAGCATCCTAGACCTTTAATAGGAAAGATGCAATCCTACCAGCAGGAGGAGTTAATTATGACAAAATTGTGGCAGGACGACAAAGTACTAAAAGTAGGAGACTGTGGAGAATGATTGTTCATTGTACAACCAGCAGAAGAGGAGTAAATTTATTCTACTACTCAGGGAATGTCAAGAAGCAGGAATGAGTTTCAAATTGCTGTACTCGGCTATCTTCAAAATATTCTTCCCTGGAGAGACAAAATAATTTTTTGATCAAGTACACCACTGAGGAGGAAATACAAACGTTTGTCCAACAAAAAGTGAGCTGCGAAACAGAAGATTATGCTTCTTGTTCTTCTGGTAATAAATACCAGACAGACTGTGCCAGTGAGACATATTCCAATGTTTCAAAGGAAAATTATGGGAAGAAGGAAGGGAGCACAACAGTTGACTAGACGAATCGAGAGTACATTGAAAATGAAGCAGAGACAGGATTTGGGAAATGGAGATGAACAGGAATAAAACTAGTTACTTGGAAACTAACAAATGTGGGATTACAACTCAATAATTATATTTGTGAAATATGACAGGACAAAAAAATCTGGAGATATTGGACTTTGAAGGACTTGTGAGGGAGTCTGAAGTATATGCCCTAGTTCATGTCATTAATGTTTGGAAAAATACTTAGAGGAGGAGGAGGGAAAAAGCTGACTTAAGCAGAACAAAATTCTTAACAGTATTATTTTTATACTGAGCACAAAAACTGGAGACAGAATGAAGGTTGGTAGAACAACAAAAATGTCAAACAGAAAAAAGAAATACTGAATCAAACAAGGCTAGGTGCAAAATACTTCAATATATAACTAGAAAATGAAATGGTAAGCGCTTGAGTTTCCAGCGGCATGGCTGACTCCACGTGGGAGTCGGTAGCGGCCTGTGACTCTAAAGTAGCGGGCGTCAGGGGCTGCGAAAGAGCTTCACTGAGAACCGGCGACTGGCTTAGGAGAAGCTTCATCGGTTTTGGGCCTCGGTTGTCTATCTCTCTCCTTTTCTTTACGTTTTTTGTGAACTCCGGTAGTCGGATGGCTATCCGATGACATTTCTGGATAATTAAACCGGTGTCCAAAATAGTTTAAAGCAAAATCATACCGACGCTTAATAATCCGTTGGTTAAATCCAGCACAAAACCGAAAACCAGAAACTTTGTGATCAGGGCCTAGGCAAGGAATACAGTAAGAATGAAAATCCGTATGAGGTATTTGCTTTCCACAAGAAATACAATGATTTACTTTTTCTGACATCGGTCTGGAGCAAGAAAAGTTTCCCCAACGGGGTACTTAGCTTTATTGAGGACTTCTGAGATTTTCGTGTTAGAGTTTCAGATCCGGAATCGGCCGACCGGCACTTGCGAACTGCTTCTGCTTCGGGCACTGCGCAGCAAGAAAGACTAAATAAAATGTAGTCGGCCGCATCTTTTATACCCCTGACGTCAGGGAAGGGGCGACAGCAGCCGACGCAGGACCCAGGACTTTGGAATTCAGGCTGACTGAGGGCAACCTGCCAGCAGGACTGTTGTAATGACTGCAACAGTGAAACACGAAGATAATCATATAACAAGTTGTATTTCCATCAAAAGATCTGACTATACATATGTATAATATACTAGAATATATAAATATATATAAAAAATGTGCACTAGAATAAAAAACAGTAAAATAGTATGAAATATAAAAACTATGTAAAATGTACTTATGCATCAATCTGCACTTTTTTAAAAATGGTTTTACTAAAGAACTCCCATTTAAACCAGGTGGTTTTTCAGCATTTAATAAAATGATCCATTTCTGTTCTAAACTTTCAGTGTAATTCTTAACATCTCCACCTCTTAAGCTGATATCTAGTATTTGTAGAACAAAAAACTTAAAATAGAGTGTAAAGTCATACTTCATAATGTGTGCTGCTAGAACATTAGTATATTTTTTGTTCTTTGTTTCTTAAATACTCTAAAATTCTATCCTTGAGTGATCTATTAGTCTTACCAACATAAAAAGGCATGGCATATTTGGCAAAAACTAAAAAAAACAACATTCATGATTTTGCAATCAGCATAAAAGTCAACATTTAAAAGTAAAGCCTAAATTGGGATGTGTATATGAAAGACACATATGAACAGATTTACATGCAGAGCAACCTCTGCACGGAAAATTACCTATTCTACTTGAGCTAAATATTCTCTTCTCATATGTATTTGTCTTGTAACATAAGTGTTGTTTAAGAGATTTATTGTTTCTAAAAGAAAAATGTGGAAGCTCTCCTATCTTGTTTGTTAGCTCTGGTTGTTGTTATATCTTTCGGCTTTTCCTGGTTAGGGGTCGCCACAGCGGAACTCCGGTCCCCTGATTGGCAGATTTTTACGTACCGAGTTGCCAGCTCTGATGCACAACCTTCAACGAAGGTACGCCCATTCACACACGTCTTCGCACAGAAGACGCTTTAGCTGAGAAATCGAACAGGACAACGTCATACGGTGAAGCGACAACGCTACCGCAACACCACCACTGTAGTTAGCTCTGGTATACTTCTCAATATTTTCAAATTATTCTTTATCACATCACAATATTGATTCATGTCACTAGAAAACTGTAGGGGTATTCTATAAATGACATTAGTGGCTTGTTGTCGTTCGGTAGTGTTGACAGAAGTTGTAAAGTAGGGCTTACATCTATCATGTCTTTGGAACCATGCCTCAGAGATGCAGTTATCTATCTCTTGTTCTCAATAGCCTCTTTCCACAAATTCTATTTTTAAAGACTCAAGGTCTAGTGTTGCAGAAAAATCATCATTGTGAAGTCTAAGTATTCTATAAACTTGTCCTTTAAGCATATTTTTCATAATATGTCTAGGGTGCATACTATTTTTATGTAGAAGTGTATTACGTTGTGTGGGTTTCCTATATAAACAAGTGGAAACAGAATTAAGACTAGATTTAGATAATCTTACATCTAAAAATTCCAAGTAATCAGATAAATGTACACATGCGAATTTTAAAAAAGTAGTTGTACTGTGTATATATAGGGCGGCCACGGTGGTGCAGCAGTTAGTGTTGCCGCCTGACAGTAAGAGGTTCTCCGGTTCGATACAGGTTCGATCCTCGGCTGGGGTGCCTTCTGGGCAGAGTCTGCATGTCCTCCCTGTGGTCGCGTGGGTTTCCTCTGGGTGCTCCCGTTTCCTCCTACATCCCAAAGACATGCTGTAGGTGGATTGGACACACTAAAATTGGCCCTAGGCGTGAGTACGAGCGTGTGTGTGTGTGCCTTCTGTGGAAGGTTGGGTGCCGGGCTGGCAGCTCAATACCATAAGAACTCCACTGAAAATCATGAGCGGACGGTGATATGTTGTGGCGACCCCTAACCGGGAAATGCCAAAAGAAGAAGTTGTACTGTGTATATGTTTGTCTCTCTCGGCTTTTCCCGGTTAGGGGTCGCCACAGCGGAACTCCGGTCCGCTAATGATTGGTAGTTGATTCTTACTTGCCGAGTTACCAGCCCTGATGCACAACCTTCAACGAAGGTACGCCCATTCACGCATGTTTCCATGCAGAAGATGCTCTAGCTGAGAATCAAACCGGACAGCTTCTTACTGTGAGGCGACAATGCTACCGCAGCACCACTACCGCAGATCTTATATTGTGTATATATAACAAAATTATTCAGCTCTTCTACGGTTCCACTCCATAACATAAAAATATCTTCAACAAAACAGACATACCATATAATAAAATGTGCAAATGCATTATGTGAAAACAAAAATTCGTGTTCCCAATTCACTAATGCTAGGTCGGCGTAGCTATTTGCACAAGCAGTGCCCATAGCCACGCCAACCTTTTGCAGACAGAACTGTTGATCAAATATAAATACATTGTTCTCTAAAACAATTTCTAGTAATGTGCATAGAAGCTTAATTTTGTCATTAGGAAAAGCATCCTTACCATTTAAAAATTCTCTCACATTACTAATACCCCAGTCATTAGGAATAACAGTAAATAATGACTCAATGTCTAGTGCTACAAACATATAATCTACATTTATATTCCCAACTTTAACATATAGTCTCTCGAAGGATTTAGTATCTCTCAGTACATTATATCACATGTTTCTAGTATAGGATGTTGAGTCTTTTCTATAAACACACACACACATATATATATGTGTATATATATATATATATATATATATATATATATATATATATAGATAGATATATGTATATAGATATATATATATATATATATATATATATATATATATATATATATATATATATATATAGTGGTTCAGTACACCAACCAGTTCCTGATACTATAGGCCTCATAGGTGGAACAGTTAGATTTTTATGAACTTTAGGTAGGCCATAAACAGTGGGAATCAATGGAGAATCTACATTAAAAAACTTAAATACCTCTTCATCTATTAGGCCTGTCATTAATAAATCAAAGACCAAAAAAGAAATGTTTTCTGTTATTCCAGATACAACATGCTTAGGAACACAACACTAAGTCTCTATATCATGTAAAAGTATGTTCATTTGTTTTAAATACAATTCTCTGTCTAAGACAACAATGCCACCGCCTTTATCAGCTGGTTTAATTTCAAGAGAATAAGCATTTTTCAGTTCATTTAAAGCTAAATGGTCATCTGGTGACATATTAGAGAAATTCACCTAGGTAGTTTGTTGAAACAAGTCTCTAAATTCTAATTTACACATGTCAATAAAGGTTTGTATAGTAGGATGTGGTAGGGGTACAAATGTACTTGTTTTTTGAAAGATTCATTTATATTATTATTGTCATTGGAGAACACAGTTTTTAAGGTTAATGATCTTCCCAGTAACCTTAAATCTTTAAGCATCTCTGCATGCACAGCTTGTTTAGAGGGGATAAGAGATGGCCCTTTGTTAAGTAATTCTGATTGTGCATGAGAAAGTTCAAAAGAAGAAATATGTATCAAATTCGGTTTTAAAAACGTCTTATCTTGATTACCTGTTGTACCCCCTCGGTACTCTGCTGTCGTCGTAATCTGCCTTTCCGATTCAGGCTCCTGGATCTCTCTCTGATGGGTAAGGGCTTCGGTAAAGAAAACATTTTGTTTTCTAAAAAAACCTTAGGTCGAGCGCCGTTCGTTGGAAGTTGTTGCGAGGTGGATACATCCATTTCCTGCTCACTAGTGCTTCCATTTAAAGTATTTAAAGCACTTGAATCTGTATTATTTTGTTGCAGGATGCTTGAATAAGTTTGAGAGTCCTGCAACACAAATGGAGTAGCTAATCGTGTTGGTAGTTCAATAACAGGAACAGACGTCTGTTTCTGTGAGCCGGAAGTGGGAGTATTTGTAAAATCTTCTGTGATAGGCTCATGAAGCACTTGAGTGGCAGCCGTAGCTGCCGAAGATGTAGCCTGTTCACTGGGCCATGCGAAAACCGCATTGTTTTGAAAATCCCAAAGATCTCTCTGTAGTTTCTTTATTTTCCCTACTTGGGGACGTTTTTCATATGAAATGACATTGTCATGCAGCATATCCAATCGGTCTGCTATAGTATGGTTAGAAAAATTCTCCATGATGTGTTTTTCTGATTCAACAATGTCAGCATATAAATTCTGTTCCATAGGAAGAAAGAATTCAAGTAATAGATTCACATATTCAGTACTGAACTTCAAGTTAAGTTGTTGCCACATTCTTAGAAGTTCAGGATAGGTGTTTCCATAGCTGGGCATGTTCAGAACTCTTAAGCCTCTTGGAATAACCTGTTTCAGTGAGGCTTCTAGATGTAAACGTTGCCATTGCAGCCGTTTACATTTATATAACTTATTCTCCAGATCTTTACAATTTTGAATAAAGTTTTCCATTTGATCACTTTTATGTGGATCTAAAGGTAATTCGGATACAACAGTTTCTTCCAGTAAAGGATTACTTGTGATGTTTAAAACATGAGTCAAACGATCAGTACCTGTAGCAGCAGGGATTTCCATCTCCATGGAAGGTTCAGTAGTCACCAAATTAGCCATTGCTCCTGGTCCAAGTAACAAATAGGGAGAAATTCAAGCACAAAAACTGGAGACAGAATGAAGGTCGGTATAACAATAAAAATGTCAAACAGAAAAAAGAAATACCGAACCAAACAAGACTAGGTGCAAAATACTTTAATATATAGCTAGAAAATGAAATGGTAACCGCTTTCACGGTAAACACACTGCTTCATCAGACAACTGTTAAATGAAATAAACATTTAAATACAGAGTTTATCCAATGAAGAAGCAGTAAAATATGATGTCATTGAATATGCATAATTATGTTAAAAAACATATAACAAGTTGTAGTATTTCCATCAAAAGATCTGAATATATACATATGTATATACTAGAATATATAAATGTGCACTGGAATAAAAAACAGTAAAACAGTAAGAAATATAAAAACTATGTAAAATGTACTTGATCAATCTGCGCTTTTTTTAAAATGGTTTTAGTGAATAACTCCAATTTAAACCAGGTGGTTTTTCAACATTTAATAAAAGGATCCATTTCTGTTCTAAACTTTCAGTGTAATTCTTAACATCTCTACCTCTTAATCTGATATCTAGTATTTGCAGAACAAAAAACTTAAAATGGTGTGTAGAGTCATACTTCACAATGTGTGCTGCTACAGCATTAGTATCTTTCTTGTTCTTTATGTCTCTTAAATGCTCTAAAACTCTATCCTTGAGTGATCTATTAGTCTTACTGACATAAAAAGCATGGCATATTTGGCAAAAACTAAAATAACATTAATGATTTTGCAATCCGCATAAAAGTCAACATTTAAAGTAAAGCCTAAATTGGGATGCTTATATGAAAGACAAGTATGAATAGATTTACATGCAGAGCAACCTCTGCATGGAAAAGTACCTATTCTATTTGAGCTAAATATTCTCTTCTCATATGTATTTGTCTTGTATCATAAGTGTTGTTTAAGATATTTGTTTCTAAACTAAAAATGTGGAAGCTCTCCTATCTTGTTTGTTAGCTCTGGTAAACTTCTCAATATTTTCCAGTTATTCCTTATCACATCACAATAATGATTAATGTCACTAGAAAACTGTAGGGGTATTCTATAAATGACATTAGTGGCTTGTTGTCATTCTGTAGTGCTGACAGACGTTGTAAAACAGGGCTTACATCTATTATGTCTTTGGAGCCATGCCTCAGATATGCAGGCATCTATCTCGTTCTCAATAGCCTCTTTCCAAAAATTCTATTTTTAAAGACTCAAGGACTAATGTTGCAGAAAAATCATCATTGTGAACTCTTAAGTATTCTATAAACTTGTCCTTTAAGCATATTTTTCATAATATGTCTAGGGTGCATACTATTTTTATGTAGAAGTGTATTACGTCGTGTGGTTTTCCTATAAAAACTAGTGGAAACAGAATTAAGACTAGTGCACAATTTTTATATATATTTATATAGTCTAGTATACATATATATATATATATATATATATATATATATATATATATATATATATATATGTACATATTCAGATCTTTTGATGGAAATACTAAAACTTATCACGTTTAACAATTATGCAAATTCAATGACATCATATTTTACTTCTTCTTCATTGGATAAACCCTATTTAAATGTTTATTTCATTTAACAGCTGTCTGATGAAGCAGTGTGCCTACCGTGAAAGTGCTTACCATTTCATTTTCTAGCTATATATTAAAGTATTTTGCACCTAGCCTTGTTTGGTTCGGTACTCCTTTTTTCTGTTTGACTATTTTTATACTGTATGATTTCATTTGCATGCTACAAAGTTTTCTCAGCTGTTAAGTGTAATGGGGATACTATTGTAAATAGGTGCTCCTGTTTTTTTTTTCCTTGCTCAGTTTAAGGCACTGCAATGCAAAAAAAAAAAAAGTATGGTTAAAAGAGCATGACAAAAAAAAAAATGAATGTGCTTTTTCTCATTCTTCTATGGGGGAATGACCGCATTAAGGCCCTTAGCTTGATCTAGCTACAGGTTTCAAGAGAAAGCAAGTAAATGAAAGAATATTGAAAATAAGGCTTTTTCCTACCAAATAAACGTATGCTTAGCAAAAAATCTGTAGCTGGTCCTCAAGTCTTCATGGAGACAATCTGATAAAGAGAAATTGGCTAGAAAAAAAGGGAAATTGGCTTGGAGATGATGTTCTATGAAAAACCTTCAGGCGTTTTCCCAGCTGGGAGGGCTATAAAGATAAGACAAAACCAGACAGCACTTGAGAGAAGCACAGGCTGCACCATGCGTCTTAGCAGGAATAACCTTTTTTTACGTTATCTCAAGTTTGTGTGTGCGGCTGTCAATATGGGTCACTGTTCTGATTAAGATGGTAAAACTTCAATATTTGAATATGTACGTAGCTCTGTATGTTAGTATTAAATTAATAGGTTTTTAGGGGCGTGTTTGCTTTTTTTTTTTTTTTTTGCGAGCTTTCAATAAAACAAGAAGTGTTATAAGATGTGACACAGGCTCAAATAGATATGTTAAGAAAACTGTATAAAAGTTCAACCTCCCAAATCAGTGTATGCATGTAACACAAGCCGGAAGTAGATATTTAACAAAAAAACTGCTATACATAAAAGGATGGAATAATAACTTTTAATACAATGATGCTTCTTTAATATCTTTAAATGTCAATGGTCTCGGATAAATACAAAAAAGAAACAGTAGTGAACTATATTAAAGTACAGGGCAAACAGCTATGCTACAGAAGACGCACTTGGAAAGTAAACATGTGAATGTGATAAAGAAAGGTTTTCAGGATGGTTATTCAAAGGAAAACCTGGGACAAAGGAAAAGAAGAGTACTTACATTAACTGCAGGAGGATAAAAAATATAATACTGGTAGATCTGTAGTACTAAGGGGCTACTGATCAGGGAGGAGGAGGAGGATTACACTGCCATATATTTATACTCCATCTAAAACTACTATAATGGAGCTTAAGAAAATTCTGGGAGAAATAATCAGCTTTCAGCAAGGAATATTATTTATAAGCGGGGACTGGAATTTGATTTGCAGCAGTGAAGATGTGTCTGTGGACCCAGAAGTGAAAGAAAACAAAGGAGGGTACAGTTTTGTGAAGAAATTTATGAAAATATTTGGCATGGAAGATGTGAAGTCAGTACTAGGAGTTTGGAGTGATTTTACATATTCCCCAAGATACAAAAACTGGGCTAGGCTAGACAGAATTTACATTTCATAGGAACATGTACATTTAATTGAAGGGCTTGATATGCACCCAATAATTATTTTAAATCATACACCAGTAATACCTAAAATAAAAATACAGGGTAATGAAATAAAAATGAGACACGGGCACTTTCCCACTTATCTGTTGAAGAGAGAGGAATTTAAAGAATGGGTACTGGAAATTATTCGAGAAGTACTGGAGAAGATAGAAATTTCTTCTAAAGCTATAGGCAGTGGGATGAAATTAAAGTGGAGTTTAAAAAAATAGGGTGGAAATGAAAGAGAGATGTGGTTAAGAAGTAACAAGAATTATTTAGAGGGACTGACAAATGTTAAAGTATTGCATAATGGGGGAATCTTGCAGAACAAGAGGAGGAGCAAAGTACAGTTATGTACACTTACCATAAATGTAGATATTCAAGTGTATTCACTGTTGCAGTCATCACATTTAGGTTATCAGCCTGCAGGTAGCCCTCAATCGGCCCGAATACCAGAGTTGAGATTTCTGCATCAGATGCTGTCATCTCTTCCATGATGTCAGGTTGTCAGGGGTATAAAACATGCAGCCGACGCCATTACTTCAGTTTTTCTTGCCCAAGATGTCAGGAGCCCCCAAAATAGGAAGCAATTACACGGTGTGGAACACCTCCAGTAAAAAGTAAATACCACTGCCATAAGATATGGCCAAACAAGAGGATAGGTAGAAAGTATAGAAAAGTCAGGGGGCTGGAGGGAGGGTAACCAGGACTGCAACAGTGAAAACACTCGAACATCTACATTTATGTTAAGTGTACACAACTGTACTATGTTCTTTGTGTTTCTCTGTTGCAGTGATCACACTTGGGTTGATTCCCAAAGCTGAGGAAGGGTGGAGGCAGTCAAGTATTAGGGCTGGCTAGCAGGCCTTGTAAGACTGTTGTGGCAAATTCAGCTCTGGATTTAGAAAAGATAGGCAAGTGGTGATGTTTGGTGAAGGTGTGCACAGAACTCCAGGTTGCAGCTTCCAGGATGTCCCTGGTAGGGACTCCCCTGAGAAATGCTGTAGAGGTTAAGGTAGCCCTAGTGGAATGGGTTCTGATCCCCTGGTGGGGTAGGTTTTTCATGATGTTTGTAGCAGAAATGGATGCAGTGTGCTATCCATTTGGAAATGGTTTGCTTTGAAATGGTCCAGCCCTATGCCCCTGTAGCAAAGCTGACTAGCAGCTGGTCAGATTTTCTGAAAGGTTTAGTCCTGTCAAGGTAGAACCCGAGCTATCTGTGCATGTTCATGGAGTGCAGGATCCTTTCCCCTTTGTTCTGAGCATTAGGGAAAAAGGTTGGTAAATGGATGGATTGGTTTAAAGCCACACTGGACACCACCTTGGGCATAAATGATGGGCTAGTCCTGAGGGAAACCTTGTCTGCATGGAAGATAATGAAGGTTTCCACCACCATAAGGGCCTGTAACTCAGACACTCTTCTTGCTGAAGTGATGGCTAGAAATAAGGCTGTTTTCCAAGAGAGGAATTGTAACTCCTGTAGCAGCAGGGGGAAGCATGAGTTTCTCTAGTACAAATTTAGGGTCCCAGGCAGGAGTGGGAGCTGTCCTTGGGGGGTCTCAAATTTTTAGCTCCTCTCAGGAACTATTTGATCAGAAGGTGAGAGAAGAGGGGTGGCTCAGTATTGTAATGAGATGAGATGGCAGAGGCATGAATCTTAATCAATGAGAAAGATAGGCCTTTGTGGAGCAGCTCTGCTAGACAATCTAGGATTTGAGGTAAGGTGGGAACGGCTGTGTCCTTCCCCTGGGACTGGCTCAAAGAACAGTATCTTTTCCACTTTTCTGAATAGGATTTCCTAGTACTAGGCCTCCTGGCCTCAATGATGACATCCAGCACCTGTTTGCTGAGGGCTGCTGGTGATGCATTCAGGGAATAAGCCAGGCTGCCAGGTTCAGGATATGCAGCTGAGGATGCAAAATCTGTCCCCCTGCTGGGACAGCAGAGAGGGGGTCTGATATAGGTGGCAGGGTGGCACTGCTGTCAGATTGCATAGGAGTGGGTACCAGTGCTGGGGTGGCCAGTCAGGTGCAATAAGGATTGTCCTTGGTCTGTCCTGTTTGATCTTGAGTAGTACTTTTGAGAGGAGGGGCAGAGGGGGAGAGGCATAGATTGAGAGGTTTTCCCATGTAAAGGATAGGGCATCCACTTTCCATGCTTGGCTGTGGGGAGTTCTGGTGCAAAATATGCTCAATTGATGCTTTTGAGTGGAAGCAAAGAGGTCCCCTTCTGGTGTTCCTCACCTGTACATTAGAAGTTTGAATGAGTTGGGTTCCAGTTTCCATACATGTGGGTCCATAAGATTTCTGCTTAAGTCGTCTGCCAGTGAATTGTGTTTGCCTGGCAGGAATTGAGCTTGCAGGTGCACTTGATTGCTCAGGGGTGTGTTCCACACTGCCATGACTAACCTTCTGAGATGGTAAGAATGCGTTACCCCCTGCTTGCTTATGTGCCACATAACTGTGGTGCTGTCTGTCTTTATCAAGAGTTGTCCTGAAAGGATAAGGTATTTTAAGGCGGTCAGTGCATTCTGTACAGCTAACATTTCTTTTTGACTGATATGCAGGTGAATTTGTCCTGGGCTCCATCTGCTTTGAATGCATTTGTCTGACATGTGAGCCCCCCCCCCCCCCCCCTCCATGCATAGTCTGATGGATCTGTTGTCAGGGTTTGGGCGGCAGGGGGGGGGGTTGAGTGAAAGGGAGTCCCTTGTTGCTGTTGCAAGCCTCTGCCCACCAAAGGAACTCTGTCCTTAGGCAAGGAATGATGGGAATCACTGTTTCAAGGTCCTGAGAATGTTGACACCAGAGACTTTTTAAGTACCATTGAAGTTTCCTCATATGCAGTCTTGCATATGGAATTAGGAGAATGCATGAGGCCATGAACCCCAAGTAATTTGTCAAATAAACCTGCTTTACCTGCTTTTCTGGAGTGAAGAATGCCATCTGGGAAGTTGTGTTCAAGCTTGCTCCCAAGAATACAATCTTTTGACTGGGTACCAGCTGTTATTTCTTTTCGTTGATTGTATACCCCAGAGAAGTTAGGAGTCTCTTTACAAATGTGAGGTGCTGAAGTAGCAATTCCTGTCTGCCTGAATCAGGCAATTGTCCAAGTATGGGCAAATTTGAATATTTCTCTGCCTGCAGTATGCAATGGCTCGAACCAGGCACTTTGTGAATACCCTGGGCGCAGAAGATAAGCCAAAGGGAAGTGCAGAGAACTGATAGTGCACACAGCCTGCCCTGAAATGTAGATATTTCCTGCAAGATTCCCTTATGGGGATGTGCAGCCAGGAGTCCTTGGCTAGCATAGGCAGCAGCTGCTGGAGTGCAAACATTATGAATTTTGGTACCACCCGGAAGGTGTTGAGAATTGACAGATCTAGGATAGGATGCCAGGAGTTCTCTTTTTTGGGCTCCAGGAATAGTCTGGAGTAGAAACTCTGTCCCTTTTGCTCTGAGAGAACAGCTTGAATAGCCCTGACACTGAGAAGAGAAAGTACTTGCTTTTGGGCCTCTGCCCACTGGTTTGGAGGAAGGTCTGGCAATCCGCTTGGGGTAGGCAGTGAGTGGAAGTAGAATCTGTATCCCTGGGATACAATGTTTAAGACCCATTAGTCCTGGGTAATATACTCCCAGTTTTTTACATGCAGGGTGAGTTTTTCTCCTAGGGGTGCAAGTGATTGGGCATGGCTTGGAAGGATGAAGGACAAATCATTGTGAACTTTTCCCATAAGGGGGTGGCTTACCACTTCCTGTTTTTGAGGTGGGAGCACTCCATTGCTTAGATCTGTGCATACCCTGAGACTGTAGTCTTTATGGTCTGTTGCCCCTGGGTTTGGACTGAGAAGGTCTGGGAGGGACTGGAAAGGACCAGTTTTTTGAAGGCCAATGCCTACTGAATCTAGGTGGCTGTACCTGTAAGAAATCTTTAACAGTTTGCATAGATTTAGCTTTTTCCTCCATCTTTTTAAGAACAACTTTTGCTTTTGTGCCAAACAAACATTCTTGGTTTAACGGAGCTTCTAGTAATTTTGCTTTGACATGGTCTGGCAAGATTTGTTCCTTCAGCCAAGCATGTCTTCTCAAAACAGACCCAGTGACAGCAGCCCTGCAAGACACTTCTAAGGCATCAAAACCACACTGCAAAGTATGTTTACCAACTTGGTTTGCAGAATGCATTAACTCTTGTAAATATTTATTTTCATCAGGTATCAACATTTTTTGTTTAATTAGTTCCATAATATAATGCTGGTACTTCAACATGTGAAACTGGCAATTTAAAGCCCTGATGGCAAGAGTTGCAGAGGTATATACCTTCTTACCCCATCTGTCTAAAGCCCTAGAATCCCTATCTGAAGGGGTAGGGTTTTTGGCTGTAGTAGCCTCAATAGCTTTAGGTCCCTGGGAAATGGTCTCTGGATCCGCAGTGGAATTTTTTAAGAGAAATTTGTGAGAGTCAGGTACTCTATAGTACCTGTCAGGCTTTCTAGGAACTGGTGGTAAAGTATCAGGGGTAAGACTGAATTCCATGAAGACATCATCTACAATATCCAGGACAGGTGGTATAGCTAGAGGCCTGTGCTGAGTTAAGTCTAAAAACTCCCCGAGTCTCTTTATGGACTGTGGGTAGTCTTGGCATTTCCAGCGGAAATGCTCTCTTAGGGTATTGCAAGGTTTTGCCAAAAGAAAAGTCTTCTGGGGGGGGGGGGCAGAGAGAATGGAATCCTCTGCATCTGAATCCTCATAGGTAGATAAGGGTATGTTCTGGTAGATAAGGGTATGTTCTGGTCATCAGAGGGGTCACAGTCATTGGACTCATGGTCTGTAGAATCAGAAGGAAAATCAATTCTTTGTCTTTTAGAGGGGGGAAGGCTGGCTTCCCCTAATTAAAGTAATAAGGTCTTCAGCCATTCTAAGCATTTGTTTCTGTGGTATGGGAGCTTGAGAATGCGCTTTGGTCGTCAGTTTTCTAGGCGTAATGTGAACTCTGGGCCTGAGAAATTCGGTAGTTTTAGGCAGAAACAAAGTAGTCTGTTTAATACGGACATCAGAAGGTCTGAATACACCCTCAGAAGACGGTGCCTGCACAGCGGCTCTGGAACCATCCAAGGTAGAGACATCCGCAGGTTCCATAGTTGAATAAGCATCTCGCGGCACACCGGACTCCGAATGGGTCTCAGTAGAGGCTTGCGAATCTGTAGAAGTGGGTATCAGGAGCTGCGAAAGCGCCTCACTGAGTACCGGTGGACTGGCGACTAGCTTAATGGAAGCATCATCTGCAGTTTTGGACTTATGCGGTCTGTCACTGTCTTTATCCTTACTTTTTTTGGAAGACTGGTAGTTGGATGGCTTATCGAAGCCATTTCGAAATATGGAGAAGGTGAGCGAAAGAATTTTGCGACAAAGATAGCCCGATGATGAATAGTTTGGGTGTTGAAAAAGGCACAAAACCGACAGCGAGGAATGTTGTGGTCTGGGCCTAAAAAGGTGACGCAGTAAGAACGAAAATCTCTGTGAGGTATTTGCTTTCCACAGGCAAGACATGTTAACTTTTTCTGACATCAGTTAGAGCAAGAAAAATGGATCCCCAACGGGGTACTTGGCTTACAAAGACTTCAGGCTTGAAACTCGAAAAACAAAAATTTCAGGTAGCGGCTGACCGGCACTTGCAAACTACTTCTGCTTCAGGCTCACGCGCAGCAAGAAAAGCTGATGTAATGGCGTCGGCTGCATGTTTTATACCCCTGACATCATGGAAGAGGCAACGGCATCTGACGCAGAAATCCCAAGACTCTGGTATTCGGGCCGACTGAGGGCTACCTGCAAGCAGATAACCCAAGTGTGAGGACTGCAACAATGAAACACGAAGAACATCTACAAAATGCTAAATAAAAAATAAGGGATTACCTCAATAATATGGATGAGGAAGATTGCAGTTAAGCAACTGTTTTTTGAGGGAGGGTGGCCTAATGGTTAAGGTGTTTGCCATACAAACACAAGCTGCAGGGTTTGAGTCTCACAAGGGATAATTGGCTAGGCTTAAAATGGCTCGCAAGGGCAGTTAGCTTAGTACTAACCTATGAACCTATGATAACTCTAAAGCACAAAAACTTTTAGCACAACTCAAGCAAGACAAAGTAGAAAGGTCTGTTGCCAAGCTTAGGAAGCTGATAAAGAAGGTAAGTAATAGAAGTGTAAAGTCTAAACCATAACCATACATGTCCCTCTCTTCTGTGTTGCAGTATTATTTACATATGGGTTACATTCCGCCCAACGACCCGATGTTCGACCTGTATACAAAAGCTTCAAGCCAGTGCCTGTACATGGGACTTCGCACAAAGGCTCAGATAACGTTGTCCATAAAAGGCAAACCTGCAAGTACAATCTTCAGAATAAGTAAGGCCCATTAGGAAAAGGAAATTCAGAGGAAGCCTAAAGGATAGTCATCCTAGGAAAGAACAAGTTGTATGGGGAAGGCAGATGGGATAGAATACTGCAACACAGAAGAGAAGGACATCTATGGTCACGGTAAGACTTTACACAACTATTCTATGTCCTTCTATTCAATGTTGCAGTATTCTTGACATATGGGAGAGTGCAAAAGCTCAAGGGTAACTCAGGGGGAAGATGGAATGGAGAAGACTAAGAAGAAGCATTTTCCACAAATCCATGCAGAATTGCCCTGGCAACTCCTGCCCTGGATCTGGAGATAGTATCCAACTTGTAATGCTTTGTAAATGTATGAACAGATGGCTAGGTGGAAGCTTCCAAAATGGAGTGACCATCCAGGCGTTTGAAGAAAGCCCCTGATGAGCCAACTGATCTTGTGGAATGGGCTTTAACTTAAGATAAGGATTTCCCAAGAAAAAATCATAACAAAAGGCAATAGCCTTAGAGCTCCATGAAGAGAAAGTTTGTTTGGAAACTGGTAAACCCATAGCTCTGGGATGAAAGGAGACAAAGTTGATCAGATTTCCTAATACACTTTGTTTTGTCAAGATAAAATCTGAGCTGTCTATGAACATCCAAGGAATGCAATATCCTCTCACTAGGGGACTGAGGTGAAGGAAAGAAAGTAGGCAACTGGATGGACTGATTAAGAGACGGCTCGTTTACCACTTTAGGCATTAAGGATGGATTAGTTCTCAAAGATACTCTGTCTTTGTGAAAAGCCAAAAAGGGGGGGGGTAAAGCCATCAATGCCTGAATTTCAGAGACTCTCCCAGCAGAGGTTAAGGGAATCTATTCTGTACAAAACTTCAGACAAGCGGAGGCTGCTGGCTCAAAAGGGGCCTAAGTAAGCCTCTCTAACACATAGTTAAGACCCCAATGAGGAGGAACTGGTTTCCTAAGGTGTCTCATTTGTAGGATGCCTTTAAGGAAAAATGCTTAACCTCTATCCTAGAAGCTAAGGGGGGAGTCAATGGCAAGCAAGTAGACAAGGTAGAACAGTGGACTTTGAGGAATTATAAAGACCAATGTTAAGCAACTCACACAGGTAAGAAAAAAACTAAAGGAATATCTGTAAGGAAAGGATCCCTACTACTTTTTTGGTACCAAACAGAAAATCTTTTCCACTTGGAAATGTATGACTTTCTAGTATTAGGTTTCCTGGCCTCCTGCAAAACTCTAAGCACATCCTTAGAAAGCAGATGCCTGAAAGGGCTCAAAAGTTGATCGTTCACAAGATCATTTGCAAAACTGACAGATGTGGGTGGATCAAGTACCCCTTGTCCTTTGTGAATAGGTCCACCCGATGATAGTGATGGCCCTTAGCTAATTGCAGAAGAGGGAACGAGTGGTGTCTTGGCCAAAAGGGGGTCATTAGCAAGATTTTTGTTTTTCTCTGTAGAATTTTCAACAGGTCTTTCTGAATTAGAGGGAAGGGGGAATGCATAAAAAAACATCTCTTTCCATGAAAAGGGACAGAGCATCCACCTTCCAAGCCTGAGGGTGGGGGACCCTGGCACAAAAAAGAGGAAGTTGTCTGTTCAATGGGGAGGCAAAGAGGTCCAATATTCTGGAGTACCCCACTGGTGAACTAGATCCATGAACACATCCCTGTGAAGCATCCACTTATGGGATTGTGTCATGGATCTGCTTAATGCGTCTGCCACCGAATTCTGAGCAGAGGGGAGGTACAAAGCATACAGTGTCACTTTGTACTGAATAGCCAATTCCCATGCTTTGATGCCTAGGTGACAAAGAAGGAAAGATTTTGTGCCCCTCTGCTAATGTACCAAAGGACAGTAGTATTATCTGTAAGAATCTTGAGGGGATCCTGGCAAAAATAGAGGATGAAACATCTGCAAGGCTAGATTCAGAGCCCTCGCCTCTATGATGTTGATGTGCTCTCTAATTTGGGGGGGGGACCAGAGACTCTGCACCTTCCTGGAAGTAAAGGTTGCTCCCCATCCTAAGTCTGAAGCATCTGTGAAAAGCTCCTGAGCTGGCTGAGGTATCTGAAATGGTAGGCCAGGGTTCTGACTAACCTGCTACATCCATCAATGTAGCTCTGTTTTCAGGCAGGGTAGAAGATGGATCAAGACATCTAACAGATGAGCAATGCTGGGACCAGCCTGTCTTTAGGAACCACTGGAACTTTTACGTGTAATTTTGCAAAAGGCAACATGGGGATTGTGGAGGCCATGAACCCTAGCCGTCTCAAAAACTCCCTAGCCATGATGGAAGAAAAGGGCAGAAGAGACTCCATGCATGCTATGAGAGAATTTGCTTTTGCTAAAGGGAGGAAAAGCCATCATCAAGTCTGTCAGGATCCTGCACCCCAGGAACATGAGACCCTGACTTGGGGCTAGACTTGATTTTTTGAAATTTATAGAAAATTCTACACCCTGCAGAAAACGAATAGCTAAGTCCCAGTGTTGGAGTAACAGGTCTGGACTGCTGGCCAGAAAGAGAAGATCGCCCAGGTAGGGGTAAACTTGCAGCCCTCTCAGCCTCAGAAAGGCTATGGCTGGGGCTAAGCACTTTGTAAATATTCTTGGTGCAGTGGAAAGACCAAAAGGCAAGGCAGAAAACTAAAAGTGCAAAAACCCACAGAGAAACGCAAAAACTTCCTGAATTGTGTGTGAAGAGGGATATGTAGATAAGCATCCTTGAGATCCAGAGAGGCTAAGACGGCTTGAGCAGGAACCAAAGGAAGAAGAGATTGCAGAGATAGCATCCTGAAAGAAGGCATCACCAGGAAGGTGTTCAATAGGGAAAGGTCTTAACAGGCCTCCAAGGACGGTCTTTTCTTGGGACAAGCAACATTCTGGAATAAAACCCCTTTCTTTGCTGGTCTGGAAGAGCAGCCTGAATGGTGCCTTGATTGGGAAGTTGAGCAAGCACCAGAAGAAACAGATGCAATTGACTGAAGGGAGGTTGAGGTATCCCCTGCAAGGGGGGAGGGAGGGTAGTCTTCTAAGTCATAAAGTATCCTTTTTGGATAATTAAAATCACCCTGGAATCCTGAGTGATTTCCCCTCCAAGGTGAAAGGAAAAGAGAAAGACAAAGAAACAAAGGACCATGACTTGGAAGAGGGAGCTGAACACCACAGTAAAGATTGCCTGGGCTGAAAGGGATGCTGAGGAGAAAGAGCAGAAGCAACAGTCAGACTGTGGGGATCTTCTGCGATACTTATGTGGCTAGTAGCAGTAGTAGAAGAGGAGGAATGAGCAGGTTTCTTTACAAAGGGAGTCTTGGCAGGGAAATTCCTACAAAATTTTTATGGATTCTCAGCTGGGGTGCCTTCTGTGCAGAGTCTGTATGTCCTCCCTGTGTTTGTGTGGGTTTCCTCCGGGTGCTCCGGTTTCCTCCCATGTTACTAAGATATGCATCTGCAGCATTTCCCCTGGGGCCACCACTGAAAATTGGCTTCATTCCAAGTCGGACATCCTGGTTAACAAATGTTAAATAAATAAATAAATTTGGGTACTGGGAAAATGAGTAAAATTTTAAATCCTGGAGCTCTTTACCTTTTTCTTTCAGGGATTTAGAGAGTTTTGCAGCTGCTTTGCTAAAGAGTGTAGAATTGTCCAAAGGGGCATCAAGCAACTTGGCCTTAATGTCATCAGGGAGTGCCTGGAGATGTAGCCAGGAATGCCTCCTGAGAACAGAAAAGCAGAAGCTGCTGCCCTGAAAGACGCCTCTACAGTGTCATAACTACATTTGATCGAATGTCTACCTACCTGGGAGGAACAGACGAGAGAAAGAGTCAGTGACTTAGTCTCCAAGTCAGGTAACTGGGAAAGAGCCTGGGAATCCTGAGGAAGAAAAGCCAAGGCATACCTAGACATGTGTGTCTGGTAGTTAACAGCTACTATAGCCATGGTGGAACAAGTATATACTTTCTTCCCCACCCTTTCCAAAATATTACTTTTTTCCTTGTCAGAAGGAAGTAACTTTGTAGAAGTAGATAGCTGGAAAGATTTGTCAGAAGTAATAGAGACCACAGCTGGATCAGCCGAAGGGCATTTAAAAAGCAACGTACAATCTTCATGGACCTTATAAAAATGGTCAGGCCTTTTGGGTCCAGAAGCTTGGGAGTCTGGCGTCTTACAGGCAGATGCAAAGGCCAACACTAAGGGACTCTGGCTAACAAAGTTCGCAGATAACTGCAAACTGGGAGCCATTACTGAATCCCCAAATGATGTGGATACTCTACAAAAGGGCCTTACAGAAACAGATTCTTGGTGCCAGAGCCATGGGCTCAAGCTCAATGCCAAGAAATGTATAGCTATCCCCTTTAGGAAAAAAACATGTACCCATGAATTACCATATAGGTGGCAGTACACTAAACACCGAAAGTGTGATAAGAGACTTAGGGACACAGGTGGACAGTGGTCTCACCTTCGAAATCCTTCTATGTGGCACACCTCATCACTAAGGTCTTTTCATCCAGAAAAAAGGAGGTCATTGTCCCACTGTACTCATCCCTCATTAGACCCATTATAGAATACAACGCCCCGTTCTGTATGTACTTCTCAAGACATCTGCAACAACTGGAAAGGCCGCAGAATACCTCACTAAAAGAATCACAGGCCTAAAGCAGATGCCCTACGCTGGCCGCCTTAAAAAACTCCAGCTATACTCTGTCACATATAGTCTACTCAGAGGCGATCTCTGCTCAACACCGAGCTGTTGGACATGCTACACTTAAAAAAATCCCAATCCCACAGAGCCACACGCTCCAGGGATCTAAACCTTGTCATCACAATAAGCAAAACATGCTGGAGGGATAGTTTCCTGACCCAGAGACACCCCAGACTCTGGGATAGATTGCCCATACATGTCAAGCAGAGTGCCTCTTTGGCCCTCTTCAAAAGAAACCTTGACGATTGGATGGGAGAAAGGAAATTCACCCCGTGGATCACATCAGTTGCCCTGCTAGACGGGGGTCCAGGGAAGTAAATAGTGTGGGAAGAAATAGCCAGGGAATTGTTATGGCTAGGCTTGTATAGGCCCTAGGGCTGATAGGTTCATAGGTTGGTACTAGGCTATCTAAGAAAGCAGGGAGTACTGGAGGGACTGCTGAAGGAGCAAGGGCCTCCAACTCAAGATGATCATACCTTTTGTGGTCCTCTGAAATTTAGCATAATCCCACTTAAAGAATTCCCTCCTTCTGTTTATAGTTTCCCCAAAGGAAAGCTCTTCCACAGGGGAATCCACCCAATTATATTCTTCCTCTGGAGAAGCACATTCCAGAGGGGAAGGAATCTGGGTGAAACACTCAAGATTTATTATCCGAAGAAGACCCCTCAGAATCAGAGTCCTGAACCTGATAGTTCACAGCCTGCACAGAAGACGACTCCGACACCTGCACAAGAGACGAGCGAAAAGCAGGTACTGAAACAGGAGAAGCCAAAACTGGAGGCCTCAAGACCATAACAGCCTTAATGAGACCCTGCGAGAAAGCATCCCAAGTCAATGAATGTGTAGAAAGAACGGTGGTATGCCTGGTCTTTTGTTTCTTTTTCACATGCTTCTCTTGCTGAGGAGAATGGGCAGACGTAGGCCTCATATCAGACACATCCTTAAACTAAGGGACAGGAAAGGTACAAGTCCTCTGAAATAAGCCATGGTTCCCCCAAATCTCCCAATCTGGATGTCTGCACAGCCTCGGACGTGCTAGGATCCCCACTCCTGACTGCTTCCACTGCATTACCCACTGAAAAAGCAGACCTTACCTCAAAAGCACCACCAAGTTTTTCACCAACCTCATAGGCCATGTTGGAGGGAGAAGGAGCAGCCTAAGAGGTTTTGGGCCTAGCTTTGCTGACCTTTCTCTTCACAGATGTCTCAGAACTACCGGAACCTTACACTACGTCCCTAGCCAGGCGTTCCAAGTTTCTGAATTTCTAAATAACGGTTTAAAGCAGACTATGCAATGTCTTGGGTACAAAGGCATGACAGACGGAACAAGAGCGATGGTCATGAGTAGGCCCTAAGCAGAACAAAGCTCGTGACTATCCTTATGTGGAATATGCCTTCCACACTTACACTTGCCCTTCCTGGATGACATTAACAACAGGCAGTAGCAACAACTTAAATCCCCTACGGGGTACTTGTCTGAGGATGAAAGATGAAATGAACAATATTCAACGGTAGACCGAAAGTATGAGTCAACCTTTCCAAATGGCGAAAAAAAGTTCTGAAGATTGTATGTGTGGATGCCCCTTTTATGGCCAACGTTATCTGAGCCTTCTTGTGATGTCCCACATACAGGCAGTGACTATAAGCTTTTGTACACAGGCTGGACGTCGGGTTGTTGAGTGAAGTACAACTCATACGTAAAGAATACTGCACCACTGAATAGAAGGACATCAAGAGATCCTCTAGAAATATTAGAATATTTTGGAAATTCTATGAATGTATAAAGCAGAGAAATATGCAAATCAGGAAAAGGTACACATGGAAACGTTTATGGAAGAATTAATAATGCCAAGGTGAGAGGCAGATGAGGCTCAATTACTAACAGGATAGGAGAAGAAAAGATAAAAATGGTGACGTATAACCTATCTAAAGGAAAGGTCCCATGAATAGATGGTATTCCTGCAGAAGCCTGGGAGCTAGGAGGGAAAACTGAAAGATCTGGAAGACTTTGTTTAACAGTATTTTAAGAGAAGCAGAAGCACTAACATTCTGGAAGAAAGCAGTGATAGCTTTAATACCTAAAGAGAGTAAAGATCCATCAGATCCAGCATCATACAGGCCCATTTCAATACTAAACCATAACTATAAAGTGTCTGTGTATAACTGCTAACAGAATGGCAAAAGTGATGCCAAAATTGATAGATATGGATCATTATGGTTTTGTTGAGGGGGAGGCAAACATTTATCATTTAAATTTAACATTTAAGATATCCAAATTCACCTCTGGCACACCCTATTGAGCACACCACTGCCACACCCTAAAATAACTAAACTGGCTCAATTTTCCTCACCATCTTGACTTCCTTGCAACTATCTATAGCACACAAAATGATAAACACACCTGACAGCTGTCCTGCCTTGAAATCAATACTACACTCCTATATCTCCACCAGAACCCTCCGTTCTGAAAACGAACAATTTCTAACTGTACACTGACCAAACATACAGGCAGCCACTGTCTTTACTCCTATGCAATTGCAAAGCTATGGAACACCTTACCAGTTAATGTCAGATCCATAGACCATCTCAAGAGTTTTAAACTCGTACTAAAAAAACTACCTTAAGTCCCGTATATGCCCTTATACTTTACCAGAAAGATAATCACCTTGATTATTCCCATTATATTTCAACATAATTTCCAATTACATGTAATGCCAAACTCACAATCAAGTCCTTGCCACAGCACTTGGAATTTCTCTAAGCACAGCATGTTTTATCTTTTCAATTCTTACAGAATCTTGATGAGTTTCACCGAATCTACTCAAATCTTTTACAGTCTTGCTGAACTCTTGTATAACCCTCGAGTCTAGGATAGTTATTTTAGAGTCTTACACAGTTCTGTATAAACTTTATAGTATTGTTAAATTTTATAATGTCTTGTAAAATTTTGTCAATCCCTGCATAGACCTGTATTTCACTGCATAATGCTTCAAAAGCCTTACTATGATTTTGTAAATCTTACAATTGTAATTTTTTGCTGTATATTATGCATCTCGCACAGCATTAACCCAAATGTCTCTGTGTATTTTAATCTTTGTATCAAGTCGCAGAGCTATTCTCTCAGGGCCTCTGCTGAAAATGGCTTATGTAACCCAAATGGATTACCTCAGTTAACAAATGCCAATAAATATATAATAAATGAATAATAAATAAATTTAACAACATTAACAGAGCATTGATGATCCAGAGGAAGGAGAATGTGAAAAAAATACCACTGTTGTTGGTGGGTCTTGATGCAGAGAAAGCATTTGACAGAGTAAGTTGCGACTTTATGCACAGGACAAAGGAAGCATTTGCATTCCCTGATAAATTATAAGGTTGATTAGGAAAGATATATGTGGGATTGGAGGCGGAAACTGAAGTGGGTGGGGCCCTCTCTGATAATTTCTGTTTGAGCACAGGAACCAGGCAGGGATGTCCTCTTTCCCCTTTGTTACTTGCATTACATTTAGAACCACTGGCAAGGAAAATAAGGGACTCAGAAATTCAAGGGCATAATTGGTATGACAGTCAAGAAAAACTGGCTCTATTTGATAGTCAAGAAAAGCTGGCTCTATTTGCAGATTATACTATTTTATTCTGGACAAAACCAGAAAAAGGTTATTACAGTGTTGTGATACATTTCGAGACAGTTTCAAATCTTTTCAGGATACAAAATTAAATGAAGCTAAGACAAAGGCAACAGAGATAAATTATGCACCCACACGTAAATTGATTCAGCAATATCCATATATGGGGACATGGTCAAATGAAATATTTAGAAGTATGGATCAAAAATGATTCTGGTGTGGCAGCGAAGAATATGTAGGAAGAGACTAAACAAAAGAAAATATAAAAACTGAGAAGTTGAAAGCTCTGTTAGATGGATATCAATAGTACGGTACAAGCAGTTAAAATGTTTGTACTCCCTTTAGTCTTGTACATAGGTCAGACATATTTTTATCAACCAGAGGGAAAGTTGTGGATAGCAATTAATAAAGAGCTGAAAGATTTCATCTTGGAGGAGACGACGGCAAGTCAAGTGGGATAAATTGATTTCTTCTAATGCAACATGGTGGACTGGGAGTACCCGATTTGAAGGGGTACTTCAGAGTTATACATTTAAGGCTCCTATATGTAGCACAAGCAGAAACCTATAATTCAAAGTGGAAAGGGTTGATGATGAAACGGGGGGGGGGGGTTCAAGAAATAAGAAAAGACTGGGATTTTACATGCAAATCTTTACAAAGAACAATAATCATACAGATTTTATTATATTCATACAGTAACAGAAATTATTTTAAAAACTAAACCAACACAGGAATGGGGAAAGGAGATTTTGCGGATAGGAATGACTGCAAATAAGGATTCAGACAACAGGCAAGAGGGAGTTGGAATTTAACCAACAAAACACTGGTGCACCAGAAAAAACGAGCCAAGGAAATAACGTAAAATAGTTTATTCAACGTTTTCATCCAATAGACTTCATCAGAATAAAAGATCTACAAAAACACAAGCATTTATACTATTGCTGTTCATTAGCAACCAATTAACAAATCAATTATTCAATTATCTAAATAATTACAACATTTAAAACCAATAAAAATCTTCTAAATCTGTGACTAACATAAATATTAACGATTTTTATACTTTCAATTTATCAGTGACCAAAAAACATTTAATATTAATTACATCATTCAGGCGTGGGGGAACATCCACTCCCAGCCTTAATTGCCAGAACGTTTCCTTTCTTTCCACCTTGTTTTTCATACTACCTCCTCTTAACTCACTTTTAACATGTTCTAAAATCAAAAACATACACTTTTTGTATGAAGTACATTTCTCTGAGTGCCTGTAAAGGGCATTATTTATACCTCTAGTCTTTATAGCCTAACAATGTTCCTTTATATGTTTGCTAAGGCTTTTTGTAGGCATACCTACATAATAAAGCAGAGCAGCCTGAACATACAGCAACGTATACAATATTGTTAGTCAAACAATTTTATCTGCCATCAATACTTAGTTTTGTAATAATGCTCTAAATTGATATAAGGTCCCTCCAAAATATATCTACAGGCACTACAGCTATAACACTTAAACATCCCTTTGATTTTGTTTGTAACTGGAGGTAGCATTAAAGTTTCATCACGCTGAAGCATATTTTTAATAGTTTGATTCTTTTTGTAAACAAACTTAGGTGCATCACCTAACACTACACTCAAATCATCACCCTTTATTTTCTTCCAGTTATTTTGTATAGCAAACTTAATATTTTCACTATCTACAGACATCTCTATGGCACATCTAGGCAAACTTTCAGAAGACTTCTCAACAATATGTGACTTATTACCAATTAATCCATTGACTAAAATAGGTGGAAAATCAATATTCCTTCTTATCTTAATATTAGGAGCTAATTCATTTAATAACTTAATAGGATTGTGTCTCTTTCGGCTTTTCCTGGTTAGGGATCGCCACAGCGGAACTCCGGTCCACTAATGATTGGCTGTTGATTTTTACGTACCTGACGCACAACCTTCAACGAAGGTACGCCCATTCACGCATGTCTCCACGCAGAAGACGCTCTAGCTGAGAATCGAACCGGACAACGTCTTACTGTGAGGCAACAATGCTAAACTTAATAGGATATCCTCTATTAATAAACTGCTTAGTAATAAATTCCGTCCCTGTATTAAAATCAGTTTAATTGCTAACCATCCTAGACGCTCTTATATATTGGCCCTTTGGAATATTTGTTTTCATAAAATTCAGATGACTGCTTTGAAAATGTAAGTAATTATTTGCATATGTTTTCTTCCTATAAATTTTACTAGAGAACTTAATTTCCATTGCATTCCAAATTAATTCCACATCAAGAAAACAAACTCTGTTTCCTGTTTCACCAATAGTGAAATTCAAAAACTTACAACTACCATTAATTTCTTCCAAAAAATTGCTTGACGAAATATCTACACCTTTCATAATGAAAAAAGAAAGTCAATAAATCTGCAATAAAATATAACCTTTGGAAAAAAGTTTAGGGTTGGTAGGATGTCTTTTTCCCACCATCCCATAACCAAACCAGCAAAAGCCAGCGCTACTGTAGCCCCCATTGCTACTCCCTTTAATTGTTTGTAGTATTTTTTATTGAAAATAAAATAATTGTTTTCCAATAGTAACTCTAACAAACCTAGATATAATTTGATAGTGGAATCACTCCAGGTCGTGTACTTATATAAAAAATAACCTACAAACTCCACACCCTCAATTTGGGGAATGTAAGCATATAAGGAAGTAACCTCCAGTGTTAACAGGGTTAGTTCATTACAATCAAAATTTGATACTTCAATGTTATTAGAAAATTCTCTTATCATATCTAGAAAAGACCAAGAATCTTTTACAAAAGAAGGTAAACTTTGAACCAACGGATTTAAGACAGAATCCAAAAACGAAGAAATTGCTTTGGTAGAACTACGTGAAGCTGACACTATTGGTCGGAAAGGTGGGTTGGCTATATCTTTATGAATTTTGGGTACACCAAATAGTATGCCCACTTTAGGTTCACCTATTAAAAGAAAATGATATAAATCCACTGACATGTCACTAAGTTACTTCACAATATTCACTATAAATTACTTAATAAACTTTCCATAGCCACATTGTAATCCATAGATCGCAAAATAACCAACCCGCCCCCTTTATCTGCCTTCATAAAACGTAATTCATTTTCATTTCTAAGTTAAAAAAAAACTCTCCTTGCTTCGTTAATTAAATTAAAAAACGTTTGTTTTGGTTTACTGTTTAAAATGGACCCAACGTAACTCTCACAAAAGATATTAAACACCTTTAGCGTGGAATGCAAGCAAGGGTTATAAACTGAAGGTTTATGCAGATAATTCACTGTTTTTACATTAACATCTTTCATTATATACCTCAAATTCAGCTTCCTTATGTACTTTTTCAATTCTAATCAAGTATTAGCCATAGCTGCTCGTTTACTAGGTATATAATTCAAACCTAATTTTAAAACACGCTCTTGTGTGTCCGTTAAAACAGTGTCAGTTAAAATGTACAGTTTAATTTCTGAACTCACTGAAAAAATCGGAGCCAAAGTTAATCCTTCTTCCGAAAACGGCTCCTGCCTCGATTCTGTCTCGATTGTGTCCTGCTGGGTCTCACCCTGGAGTTTTTGAACTGGAACTCGCAATAAATTGTCCCGAAGAACTGCTAGACTCCTTGCATCCCATGTTGGCACTGGGCTTTCTCGACTGCTCGTGCGTGACATCAGAACGTCGTTCTACGCTGTTAGCCCCCGTTATCAACTGCAGTTCAAGGGCCCGTTACATTTGTTTCTGAACTAGAACTCATCTGAAGAGATGATACACCCAATCTCAGTTCCTTATCTACACTGATAAAATAAGCAGTCCCAGCTTTATAGTCTTTCAAATCTCTCTCTATTTTACTAATTTTTCGGTCTATGACCAGCTTTTCATACTTTTCTACTATGTCAAACACTTTATGATAGTTGTCATTACCGTCTTGTTCATTATTTAACTGTTCTTTTATATTCTTATTAATCTCTTCCAAATTGGACTTTAATGCTGTTACAGAATCACTATTTCTTTTAATTGATAATTTGAGAAAATCCAAGCCAGCAGCATTAAAAAATGTAACCATTTCTTGAAAAAATGGATCTTCTGTGTAAACACCATTTGGGACTTTAAAAAAACCTAAGCCCCTTCAGCACAATATTACATTGAATGCAATGTTCAAAATATTTGTTTTCTACCAAAAGGGCCTGATATTTTTTGAGTTTTTCAGACTGATATCACCCCACTGTTTAGCTGAATTTACAAAGGGATTACTGGTCCCACTGAGAACTGAAGCTACATCCTTATAAGTGTTAACCTTAACAATGTTCTTCTTTGGCTGTAGCTTATTCATAACAGAAATGACATTTTACTAGCCTCTTTATTACAGACATTACCTTCAGTTCTCACTTCTCTTAGTCAAGGAAATAAGTGAATTATGTAGTTCTCCCAAAACAGCTACTACCATCCTCCAGAATGGAATCTTGGCTGTCAGGGACAGGATAAAAACTCAAATAGAGTAGCTCGTCTTCCGAGGCATCGGCCATGGGTAAATATCACAATGGAATACAAGGTGGAAAGAAAGGAAACTGTGGCAATTAAGGCTGGGAGCAGATGTTCCCCCAAGCCTAAATTATGTAATTAATATCAAATGTTTTTTGTTTTTTTTTTGGTCAATAATAAATTGAAAGTATAAAAAGCGTTAATATATGTATATGTTTATATGTATATTAAAGCCACAGATTTACAAGATTTTTATTGGTTTTAAATGTTTTAATTATTTAGATAATTAAATGAATTGATTTGTTAATTGGTTGTTAATGAACAGCAACAGTATAAATACTTGTGTTTTTGTAGATCTTTTATTCTGATGAAGTCTATTGGACGAAAACGTTGAATTAACTATTTTACGTTATTTCCTTGGCTCGTTTTTTCTGGTGCACCAGTGTTGTTTGTTGGTCGAGTTTGGTTTTGCTGGATTTTGACTTTTTTCTTCAGGGAGCTGGAATTTATTGGAGAAAACTGACAAAGGAACCAGGGTATTGGAAGCAAATAACTAGAGAGGGAAAGGTACGAGACTGGGAAGGCGCCAAAAATGTATTTGGACCGCAGGTTAGAGATTGCCTTCCCTATCAAGGATTGATAGGGTATAGGCAAAGAGAAAGAAACAGGGGGGTCTTAAATGGAAAGATCAGCACTGGTAGAGTTGTTAGTAGAATCTTTAACAGAAGCTGCCATTAAAAAGAAATAACTAGAACAGCATACAAAATATTGCATGATAACCAAATGAATCAATCAGAAGAGGTAAGATAGGATTGGGAAGACAGACTGGATAAGCAATTCACAAAGAAACAACGGGGAGATGTATGTATGTCTCCCACATATGCAACAAAAATCTAGAAGATATAGGATTTTTGGTAATGTTTACACAGATATTTTTATACCTCAAATAGACTCCAGAGAATTTACCCTCAGGCAGACAACAAAATGGTGGAGGTGTATTGGGGAAGAAATAGGTAAATGTGAAAATATTTTTTGGGAGTGTAATGTGTTGGCAGACTTTAAAAGATTCCTTGCAGACTACTCTATGGGAGATACAGGGTGGGCAAAACTGGTGTAACTAGGGAAAAGATTTTTCTGAGCTATGATACAGAATCAGAAAGTACAGTTGTGTACACTTACAATAAATGTAGATGTTCGAATGCATTCACTGTTGCAGTCATTACATTTGGGTTATCTGCTTGCAGGTAGCCCTCAGTAGGCCTAATTAACAAAGTCTTGGGTCCTGTGTCGGTTGCTGTCCCTTACTCCATGACGTCAGGTCGACAGGGGTATAAAACATGCAGGCGATGCCATTAAATCAGTTTTTCTTGCCCCAGATGTCAGGTGCCCCCCTAATGGGAAGAAATTAAATGTAAAAATACAATGGTATACCTCCAACAAAAAAGCAAATACACCAAAAACCTTTAAAGCATAGTAAAGGAAAGTAGAGGTATAGCCAAAAGAAGTTAGGGGGTTGGAGGGAGGGTAACCAGGACTGCAACGGTGAATAAACTCGAACATCTACATTTACGGTAAGTGTACACAACTGTACTATGATCTTCGTGTTTCACTGTTGCAGTCATTACATTTGGGTATATTCCCAAAGCTATGGTAGGGAGGAGGAATATAGATAGCATTAGGACCAGCTATAAGGCCCTACAAGACTGCAGTGGCAAAGCCAGCGCTGGATTTAGAGAAAATTGGCAAATGGTAATGCTTGGTGAAAGTATGTACAGAAATCCAGGTAGCAGCTTCTAGGATGTCCCTGGTAGGGACGCCTCTGAGAAAGGCTGTAGAGGTAGATGCAACTCTGGTGGAGTGAGGTCTCATCCCGTGAGGGATAGGTTTTCCATGGTGCATAAATGAATGCAATGGCCTATCCATTTAGAAATGGCTTGCTTTGAAATAGCCTTCCCCTCACCCCCTGCAGCAAATGCCACCAGCAGTTGTTCAGATTTCCTTTGAGGTTTAGTCCTGTCCGAGTAGAATCTAATTTGTCTGTGCACATCCAAGGAATGCAGTATCCATTCCCCTTTGTTCTGTGGATTGGGAAAGAAGGTTGGCAAATGAATGGACTGATTAAGAGCCACACTGGATACCACCTTGGGCATGAAGGATGGATAGGTTCTGACGGACACCCTTGTCTGCATGAAAGATGATGAAAGGCTCCACTGCCATAAGAGCGTGTAATTCAGATACCCTTCTTGCTGAAGTGATTGCTAAAAGGAACGCTGTTTTCCAAGAAATAAATTTTAAGTCTGCAGTAGCAGCTGGCTTGAAAGGAGGTAGAGTGAGTTTCCCCAAAACAAAGTTAAGGTCCCAGGCTGGGTTTGGAGTTCTCCTGGGTGGTCTCAAATATTTGGCCCCTCTGTGGAACTGCTTGAGCAGTGGATGAGAGAAGAGAGGAGGTTCTGTGTTATAAATGAGCTGAAATGGCTGATGCGTGAATTTTGGAGGAAAAAGACAGGCCCTTGTAAAGTATCTCAGTTAAGTATTGTAAAATCGGAGGTAAATTGGGTGTTGCTGTGCTCATCCCTTGAGACTGGTTCCAGGAACAGAATCTTTTCCAGTTTTCAGCATAAGATTTTCTAGTACTAGGCCTCCTTGACTCTAAAATGATATCCATCACAGGTTTACTGAGGGATGGTAAAGGAGAGATTAGGTAATTAGCCAGGCTGCTTGGTTCAGTGTTTAAAGCTGATGGTGCAGAATCTGGTTCTCCTGCTGAGTCAACAGGGAAGGAGTCTGAGGCAGGTGCCATGGGGAGAAATGTGACACACTGCGCAGGAGGGGGTACCAGTGTTGGCGTGGCCAGTCTGGTGCAATCAAAATCATCCTTGGTTTGTCCTGTTTGATTTTTAGTAGTACTTTGGACAGCAGAGGCAGAGGGGGGAAGGCACAGACCGATAGGTTTTTCTTGCTGAAGGACAAAGCATCCACTTTCCAGGTTTGTTTGTGGGGAGTCCTTGTGCAAAATTTGTCCAATTGGTAGTTCTGGGAAGAGGAAAACAGGTCTGTATCTGGGCTCCCCCATTTGCTTGTCAACATGTAGAAAATCCTTGGTTCCAATTTCCACTCTTGTGGGCCCATGAGGTTTCTGCTTAGTCCGTCTGCCAGTGTATTTGATTTTCCAGGCAGGAAATGAGCTTGTAGGTGCACTTGGTAGCTCAAGGCTGTGTTCCACAATGCCATGGCTAGTCTGCAGGGGGGGGTACGAATGTTTACCATCCTGCTTGTTTATGTACCACATAACAGTGGTGTTGTCCGTCTTTACCATTAGTTGTCCTGGAAGAATGTGGTCCTTTAAGGATGTCAGAGCATTCTGTACAGCTAACATTTCTTTTTGACTGATATGCAGGTGCATTTGACTTTGGTTCCATTTGCCTGGAAAGCACTTCCCTGCCAGGTGAGCCCCCCAAGCAAAGTCTGATGCGTCTGTTTGGGTTTGGGCGGCAGATGGTGGTGTGAAAGGTAGTCCCTTGTTTTGGTGGCAGGCCTCTGCCCACCAAAGGAACTCTAGACGTAGGCAAGGCATGACAGGAATCATTGCTTCTAGATCCTGAGAATGTTGACACCATAGGCTTTTTAGATACCACTGTAATTTCCTCATATGCAGTCTTGCATATGGAATTAGAAGAATGCAGGAGGTCATGAACCCCAAGGCTTGGAGTATTTGTCTTGCAGATAGCAGGGTTTTTGTGGCCACTTGTCTGAAGCAGGTTGTTAAATGAATTTGTTTCTCTGGCGTGAAGAAAGCCATCCAGGAAGTTGTATTCAAGCTTGCTCCTAGGAATATAATTTGTTGACAGGGTACCAGGTGTGATTTATTTTCATTTATGATGTATCCCAGACAAGTTAGAACCTTTTGTACAAAGGCCAGATGATTTAAAGGTATGTCCTGGCTTTCTGCCTGAATTAGACAATCGTCCAGGTATGGGTATATCTGAATATTTCTTTGCCTACAAAAAGCAATAACTGGAGCTAGGGACTTGTTGAATACCCTGGGCGCAGTAGATAAGCCAAAGGGCAGTCCAGAGAACTGATAGCGCATGTAGCCTGCTTTGAATTGTAGGTATCTTCTGCAAGATTCCCTGACTGGGATGTGGAGGTATGCTTCTTTTAAATCTAGTGTTGCCAGCCAGGCATCGTTGCCTAGCATAGGAAGCAACTGGTGAAGAGTCAGCATTTTGAATTTTGGAATCTCCAAAAAGGTGTTTAAAGTAGACAGGTCCAGGATAGGACACCATGAATTGTCTTTTCTGGGTACCAGGAAAAGTCTCTAGTAGAAACCTTGTCCCTTTTCCTCTTCTGGTACCAACTGAATAGCTCAAATGCTTAAGAGAGAAAGTATTTGGTTTTGGGCCTCTGCCCACTGATTTGGGGGTAGATCTGGCCACCCGATTGGTGTTAGCAACATGTGGAAGTGAAATCTGTACCCCTGGGACACTACATTTAAAACCCATTTGTCCTGGGTAACGAGTTCCCAGTTCTTTGCAAGAAGAGCAATCTTTCCCCCCAAATGGGCAGTCAGTTGATAAGTACTTGGAAATTTTAAAAGGAAGTCATTGAGACAGTATACCATAGGGGGAGTCTTATTACTCCCAGATTTGGAAGTGGAGGCCCCCTACTGCTTAGTCCTGTGCGTACCCTGGGACTGCAGCCTGGGAGCTCTGCTGGATCTGGGTTTGGACTGAGAAGGTCTGGAAGAGCACCACCTAAACAGGTTTAAACTATCCCAGGCTCCACAAAGTCTGCTCTTCACTTTTTCCCTTAGAACTTCTCAAACTCTCAAAGTAATCACTCTATTCTCTTTCTAAAGCCCTTTACTTGCTCAGCTCTTATAAGGAAACACTAGCTAACTAAAGCACTACACCCTCCTTGACTTCTCATAAGTATTAGGCTCCCGATTGGTCCTTCCTGATCAAGTGAAAAATCAGTTCCCTTCCCTAATCTGATCAGTAAAAAAAAGTTCCCTATACTAATCTGGTATGTCCAAGGGTCAGTTTCAAGGTTACTCTCCAGTCCAGCTGGTGAATCGGGAATTTTGAGGCAATGTTACAATTGCCTTATGTACACAGACAACCCTCTCCTCCTTCCAACAAACTCTAATACATGTGAGAGATGCAGTTACAAAGCCAAACTGGAGGCAGAGCTCTCTCAACCCAAAACTGGCACAGTCAGTCAGGAGGAAAAGGTAACCACCCACACCACAAATCCAGTCTCACACAGACCTATTGCATCTGCATACCCAACACAAACACACAAAAACATACTCGGAGGTTCTAAATAAAAATCTGCCTAAACAGCAGAGACCTCCTAAGCAGATATCCAAGCAACAGCCACCCCTCAACAATACACACGAATCACATATCTCACAAAATCAGTGTGCCTCACAGTCACAGCCCTTAAGGCCAAACAACACACCAAATACACTTGTCCGGCACACTGATGTCTTACTCACCAGACTGAACAAGGAGAAGGTCACTGTAAGATGCCTGTCGAGTGCCAGGATCCGCCACATAACGCAAGCACTCAGGTCACTCCAAAGCAAGTACAAGTATGACTCCGTCATTGTCCATGCTGGTGTGAATGACCTGAGACGTACCTCCCTGGACTACATGAAGAGAGAGACAGAGGAGCTCTCTGACCATGTAGCCCAGGCTGGTATGACCCTGACCTTGAGAAGCATCTTGCCCTCACCAAGAATGATGCCACAGTATAAAGACAAAATGATCAGTTTCAACAATTGGCTAAAGTACTGGTGTCATTCAAAGGGGATCCAGTGTCTGCCTGGGATGACATGCTCGACAAGCCACGTTGCTTCGCTAGGAACGGCTTGCACCTGTCACCCTTAGGCTTTCGTATACTGGCCAAGGCTCTTGCCACCCCTATAGTGCCTTTTTTAGGCAAGGGTCAAAGGACAACCCAAGGATAAAAAAACTAAGGTAATGCTACTCAATGCCAGAAGTCTAAACCTCAAGATGCACGCACTTGAGGCTCTCAGTATGGAGAAAATAGATGTCTGTGCAGTAACAGAAACCTGGTTCAAGGCTCCTGAGAGCACCCCAGCACTACCAGGTTATAACTCATACCATGCGTTTCGGCCCCAAATCTCGGACCGAAGCACAAAAGGAGGGGGAGTATCTATATTCATCAAAGATACCTACACCTCCAGGTTAGTGGCACTGCACGAAGCATCGGAAACCATCCATGTGCAACTAACAGCGGGCAAAACTGCCTTTCAGTTTGTAGCATGCTACAGAACACCCTCCCTATTACAGGAACCCCACTTGGCATTCCTGAGAACACTGGAGAATATGAAGGTCTCTCCAAACACTATGTTATTGGGTGACTTCAACTACCCAAGCATTGACTGGGGAAAACTACTCAAGGCCAAACATCCTCGCCAAATGGTTCCTTGAATTTATAAACTCTAACGCAATGGAACAACTGGTCACCACTCCTAAAAGAGGGAACAACATATTGGACCTGGTCATCAGCAACATGGGGACTCTATGTTCCACACCAGAGGTAAACCCCTCATTGGTAAGATCAGACCATAAACAAATTTCCCTGGACATCCATATCCCATCCCCACCCCCAGCCCAGGAAATCACTGTAAAGAATTTCTCAAAAGCCAACTTTGCATTTCTCAAGACTGAGGTGGAATCCTTCAAATCCCCTGGGCCAGAGGATAATACAGCCCAATCCGCAGAATCCTTTACAAATGCATTCTATGAGCACCTGCAGGAATGCATGGATCATGCTATCCCAAATAAAACCAAGACTCACTCCTCCAAAAACAGGAGACCAGTCTGGTGGACCGCGGCCATAAATAAGCTATACAACAGGAGGAAGCTACTACATGACAGAGCAAAATCCCAAAAAGGGAAGGCATCTCTGATCAGTATTAGCAAGAAACTTTGATCCCTCATAAAATCATCAAAGGCCAGCTTCGAAAGAAAAATTGCCCTAGACACTAAAGATAATCACAAGGCCTTCTTTAGTTATGTCAGGAACATGGGCAGAAACTCCCAGATGTGCTCTGAATTTTTGCATAACGGTACAAAATATACCGAACCTACAGACATAGCCAACATCCTGGCAGACAGATTCAGCGCAAACTTCTCCCCCCCATTCCCCCCAAAGGAGCAAATGCCTATCCCAACTGAATGTAACATCCCTGACATCACAGATGCACAGGTGAAAGCTGCCCTCTCCAAAGCAAAAAACACAGTATCTATGGGACCGGACGGTGCCCCAGGCTGTGTCTTACACGAGCTCCAAGAAGAACTGAACACTCACATTAAGTCACTGTTCAAACTTAGCTTTACTACAGGATATGTACCCAAAGAATGGCGTACAGCTACAGTGGTCCCACGCCACAAAGGTGGTGCCACAACGGACCCCGGAAACTATCGCCCCATAAGCCTGACTAGTCTGGTCTGTAAAGCTATGGAGTGTATTATCAGGGAACTCAAACAAAGACATTGGGAGCCTCCAGACACTGGACCCTACCCAATTTGGCTTTGTTAAGGGCAGATCTTGCCTCTTAAACCTAGTTGATTTCTTTGAAACAACTACCAAAGCCATAGATGAGGGTAAGGTAGTCCACACAGCCTACCTGGACCTTGCAAAAGCCTTCGACACAATACCCCACTAAGGTATCATAAATAAGCTTACCAGCTTAAATATCAACCCCTATTATCACAAGATGGGTTGCGAACTGGCTCAGAGATAGAACCCACATGGTCAGAATCGCAGATGCTATGTCCGAATCCAAACCAGTTACAAGTGGCGTCCCACAGGGCTCAGTTCTGGGACCTCTCTTGTTTGGTATATTCTTCTCTGAGGTTCAGGCTAACATGGGGGGATTATGGCTGACAAAAGTTCGCAGATGACTGCAAACTGGGGGCCATAATCGAATCTCCAGCTGACACAAGAATCCTCCAAAAGGGTCTCACAGAGATGGATGCTTGGTGCCAGAGCCACGGCCTCAAGCTAAATGCTAAAAAGTGCATAGTCATTCCCTTTGGGAAAAACAAGGTGCCCACAAATTACCACATAGATGGTAATCCATTAAGTACGGAAGAAGTAATTAGAGATTTGGGGACCAACGTAGATAGTAATCTCTCTTTTGATAATCACGTTGCCAAAATGGATAGAAAGACCTTCTATATAGCCCACCTTATCACAAAAGGGTTCGCATCTAGATCAAGAGAGGTCATTGTGCCCCTCTACTCGTCACTCATCAGGCCCATAATTGAATACAATGCCCCTTTTGGGATGTACCTTACCCGACACCTGCAGCAACTGGAAAGACACCAAAAGTACCTCACCAAGAGGATCATGGGCTACAAACAGATGTCCTATGCAGCTCGACTAAAGAAACTCCAGCTCTACTAAGTTGCTTACCGCCTACTCAGAGGCGATCTATGCCTGACGTACAAAGTCATGTCAAACCCAGAATTAATGGACATGCTCCACCTCAAAAAATCCAAGTCCCTTAGAGCTACACGTTCCAGGGACCTAAACCTCAGCACAAAAATAAATAGGACATGCTGGAAGGACAAATTAATTTCCCAGAGACTCCCCTCACTCTGGAATAGAATCCCAATTCATGTTAGACATAGCCCCTCGCTGACTCTCTTCAAGCGAAATCTGGATGCGTGGATGGGAAATCGCAAATTCACCCCTGGGATCTCTTCTGTGTCCCTGCTAGACAGAGGCACAGTAAACTAATATTAAAAGGGTACCTTCTGTGACCTACTTTACAGAGGCACAGTCGGCTAATCTAATAGGGAGGTGGAAGCCAAATACACTCTGGCTAGGCTTATAAATGCCCTAGGGCAGATATCCTAGTATCTACCTATGAAGAGGCAGGAAAGGACCAATTCTTGGATGGCCAATGCCTACTAAATCTTGGAGGTTGTACTTGCAAAAAAATCTTTAACAGTTTGCATAGATTTAGCCTTTTCTTCATTCTTTTTAAGAACTTCTTCTGCCTTGTTGCCAAACAAGCGGCCCTGGTTTAGGGGAGCATCCAGTAATTTTGCTTTAACATGATCTGGTAGGGAATGCTCCTTAAGCCAAGCATGCCTTCTAAGTACAGACCCAGTTACAGCAGCCCTGCAAGATGCCTCTAGAGAGTCAACACCACATTGCAAAGTATGTTTTCCAACCTATTCAGCTGAATGCAATAAATCCTGTAAATCCTTATTTTCAGCACAATCAGGAAACATCATTTTCTGTTTAACTAATCCAGTAACATGCTGCTGATACTTCAGCATATGACACTGGCAGTTTAAAGACCTAATGGCCAAAGTTGCAGAAGTATATACCTTCTTACCCCATCTATCCAGCGCCCTGGAGTCTCTATCAGAGGGGGTAAGATTTCTGACAGTAGTTGATTTAATGCCCTTGGGCCCTTGTGAAATGGTCTCAGGATCCACAGTAGGATTTTTGAAAAAGAACTTGAGAGAGTCCGGGACCCTGTAATAACTACCCAGTTTCCTGGGAGCAGGAAATAGAGAGTCAGAGGCCAAGCCAGATTCTGCAAATGCATCATCAACAATGTCTAGTACAGGTGGTATGGCTAAAGGCCTGTGCTGGGGCAAGAGTAAGAAATCCCTAAGCCTCTTTTGAGAATCAGAGAAATCCTGACTTTCCCCAATGAAAATGCTCCCTGAGAGTATGCAAGGTTTCACCAAAAGAGAAATCCTCTTGGGGGGGGGGGGCAGAGGGAATGGAGTCCTCAGCATCAGAATCCACATAGGTAGATAAGGGTAAATCCTGATTCATCAGAGGAAAAAGAAATTTCAGAATCCTGGTCAGAAGTATCAAAAACAAACTCAGTCCTAGGACTCTCAGAGAGGGAAGGCTGGCTTCCCCTGATAAGAGTAATAAGGTCTTCAGCCATTCTTATCTGTTTTTTAGGCATAGAGGCCTGACCATGTGGTCTGGGCATCAGTTTTTTAGGCATGGTTTGAGGTTTAGGCCTTGAAGAAAAAGATGGTGTTGGTTTAATACGCAAGGCAGTAGGCCTGAATACACCCTCAGAAGCCAGTGCCTGCACAGCGGCTCCAGACCCATCCAAGGTAGAGACATCCACAGTTGAAGCATCTCGCAGCATACCGGACTCCAAATGGGTCTCAGCAGAGGCCTGCGAATAAGAAATGGCAGGTATCAGGGACAGCGAGGTACGTCGTGGTCAGGACCTAGGCAAGAAATACAGTACGAATGAAAATCTTTATGAAGTATTTGCTTTCCACAAGTAATGCAATTATTTACTTTTACTGACATTGGTTAAGAGCAAGAAAAAGTTTCCCCAACGGGGTACTTAGCTTTTAGTTTAAAACTTCGGTTCTGAAACTCGAAAACGAAAATTTCAGGAGTCGGCCGACTGGCACTTGCGAACTGCTTCTGCTTCGGGCACGGCAAGAAAGACTGATGTAATGGCGTGCGCTGCATGTTTTATACCCTTGACGACCTGACGTCATGGAAGAAGGGACAGCAACCAACGCAGGACCCAAGACTTTGTGAATCAGGACGACTGAGGGCTACCTGCAAGCAGATAACCCAAATGTAATGACTGCAACAGTGAAACACGAAAAACATCTGCCTAGACATAATAAGGCCTTGCTGAGTCTAATTATGGTGGCTGACAAAAAAACTATTACTAGAAAATGGAAATCAAAGTCTAAACCAACTGTACTAGAAGTAGTGAATATAGTTACATAGATAAAACAACTGGGATTGGGATCTTTAAAAAAATGGTAGCAGCAAACTACATTGAAAAAATGGGAATTGTGGGAACAATACATACAGGGGAGGATTGAGGTTTAAAAGAAGGCAGGACTTAAATAAGCTATGTAATGTCTGGCTGACATTGACTGGGTAGAGAAGTGATGTATAACAATTGCAACTGGGATTATGTCAATATGGTATG
>NC_056747.1:135960455-135982955 GCF_019279795.1 Protopterus annectens
ATGCAATGCAGTTACATACTGTTACAAGCAGCTGTTGAGATACTATTCAGCCAGCACTGTGAAGCACAGCAAAGGCTGCCAACAACCAATACAGTTTAATTTAATTGTTTTCATCAGGGAGATTACTTATATGTGCAAGAAAAAAGAACGCAACAAAAAGCTAAATGCTGTTTTATTTTGATACAATAATTCTTGCATATTTTCTTTTCATAACTCAAAGGTGATTGCTGTTTAGCCTGCCAAAGTCCAAGTATTCACACCACATTAGTGTGAGTACTAGAAGGCACAAATGTGTTAAGCCTGAAACACCTGACTTCACTAAAGATAAAAAAAAACTGTTACAAATATACTCTTCATATAGGAAAAAGTCATTTCAGAAATAAAATATAAAACTTAAAAATGACCTTTTTCCAAGATCAACAAATCACAAACTCAGTGCTATTATTTTCTGCTTACAGCATGTTTTAAAAAGTCTTGTATCCAATTTCACAGGTTACATGCTGACGGCATATCTTTTTACAGCTACAATCTAAGTAAAATGTCTACTAAGCTACTAAAAAGGTAGAAAAAGTATAAAATTAATTCTAATGAGGTTTATTCACCAACACAGAAAAACATCATTGTGATGGGGGTGTACTTGGATAACATAAATTCAGCAAGTTGGAAATTGTATAAAGAAAAAACAAAATAATCAGCTCTCCGAGGAGTAAAAGCTCCGTAGTTAAAAACGTAAATTGAATAAAATAAGCAAAAGCCAACTACAGAGCTACCATGGAAAACACAAAAAGTTTTGCACCTCAGTCCCAATAGAGCCGTAGCAACTCAGTCGCAATAAAGTTATATACTGAATTTTAAATTTTCAGTCACAGATGTTAAAGTCCATACACCAACTGGTTCAAAAACACAGGTTTATTGTAAACGAGGTAAGCGCTTTCGTTAAGGAGCTTCTTCAGACCTATCATTACACAAATAAAACCAGAGGGTATTATATATCATCCATTTATTGTGACTGAGTTGCTACAGCTCTATTGGGACTGAGGTGCCAAACTTTTTGTGTTTTCCATGGTAGCGCTGTAGTTGGCTTTTGCTTATTTTATTCAAGTTGGAAATTGTGCTTATTTGCCCAAATTAGTACAAGAAATGCATTTCTGTGTGAATCTTACCTTATGAGATCTTTGAGATATTAGTATTTTAGCACTTAGTAATACAATGTGGGCAATGTTTACCACCCCTGGTCCCTACATCCGCATAACGTTTCTCAGCAGTACCTTTGATTGGACTCAAGCCTACCGTGGTACTGTACCAGACATGATCTCAAACCATATTCAGTTCTTCCAGCAATGAACTGGTCTCCAGAGAAAGTCACATTATACAACAACCCCCCCCCCCCATTAATATTAAAAAAACGTGCACTCTGATTGGTCAGCATGCACACTGTAAATCAGAGTTATAGTAATGGAAAAAGGTCCAGTCGCCCAGACTTTTTCCATTACTATAACTCTTTTTTTACAGCAACGGAGAATGCAAGATGTGAAATGTGGGAAGAGATTCATAGTGCAAGAGCTGTAGCAGTGATCCCAGTATTTCAATATCTACTGCTATGTTAAGTTGTTACAAAGCCATACTACGCTTACCACAGAGATTAGTGCTGCACATACTCCATACCATGGGCTAGGAGTGCAGAAACAGACACTCCCTACAAAAGAGCAGTGTCTGCTCCCACTGAAAAAATATCTAGCTTACACTGCTTCCAGAGAATGTCAATGGCAGCCCAGATAAACTGCGCTAAAAAGGTTCTTGGCAGAAGGTTATGAAGGCAACAGTAGCAGCTGCTGCTCTTGAAGACTGGGCTCTAGCCTTTCACTACAAGGCCCTACCATGACGAGCTTCACTGAAGGTCATTGAAGGCAATACAGTTTTACAGCTAATTGGAGAACATCTGCTTGGATACCAGTGCGCCCAGTTTTCCTTCACTGAAGAAAACCAATAACTAACCTGATTTTTTTTCCTCCACTCTATATACATATCCAGCAAATTTAGCAACCTCTCTCCTCTACATGGATGCTTAGAGAAAAAACACTGGCAGACAAATGGCTTGGTTCAGGGCTAGTTCAGACTACTGTAGGCACAAAGGATAGACTGTACTACGTCCTTCCTTTAGATCAACGCTGCAGTATTCCAATACTACCAGGCAATTCCCAAAGTTTAACAGTTAGAAAGGGAGGGTGGACCAGGAGCAGGGGAGCTGTCAATTAATCCACATAGTGTGGATCTAGTAAAAGAAGCTCTAAAACTAGCAAAAGCATTTACCCTGTGTTTTGTGAAAAGTGTGCACAGATGACCAAGTGTCTGCCTCTGAAATAGCCTGGAATCAGTTACTTTGTAAGACTCTATAGATGAAGAAACTCTTCTAGTGGAATGGGACTTATTTGAAGTCTATGAGGATTTGTCATTATGGGCATAAAAAGGAGACAGATTCTGAAATCAAGTTTGCAATTGTTTGCTTGGTGAAAGATTACAGGACTTAGTTTCCTGGAAACGAACAAACAGCTGGTCTGTCTTCTTAATGTCTTTTGTGTTGTCCACATACATCCAGGGAGTACATAATTAATTCACTCTAGTTTTGAGGGATTAGGAAACATGTAGTCAGATTAATAGCCTGGTTGAGAGACAACTCATTGACCACCCTCTTCTGGCAGAAGTAATAGTCAGTAGTAAAATGACTTTCCAGCCACAAACATTTTAAAGATCCAAACACTGTTGGTTCGAAAGGTGGCTGGTTCAACTCTTCCAAGACTAAATTAAGGTCCCAAGGAGGGTGCTAACTCTCCTAGTTGGGATCCAAATGAAGGACACCCTTGAAAACCTGCTTCACCTCAATTCTACATAGTGGGGGGGGGAATCAAGGGACACACATGCATAAATGGCAGATGTGTGCCTCGACAAAGAAACAGGCTAGATCAGCTCTTAAGAGATCATGTAAGTATTGAAGTATAGTAGGAATTCCAGTCTGATTTGGAATTCTCTGTGTGTGACACCATATCAAATCTCTCTTCCATTTGGATATACAATATCTTCTAGTGGAAGGTTTCCTTGCCTCTTACAGAAACTGGAGCATGTCCTCAGAATACTGATGTCTGAAAGAAATAAAAATTCTATCATCCACAATGACCTATTGATGGCTAGCAAGTTGGGGTGAAGCAGAGAACAACCTTTCTGTGGGAGACTTGCACTCTGTATGGGAAATTGTGATGATTACCCCTTGGCCAGATATGAAGGAAGAACCAGAGTTGACTGTGCTAAATAGGTGTCATCAGAAAGATTTTTGGTCTGTCCCTTTGGATCTTTAACAGAATAGTCAGGATTAGGGGGTAGTGGAGGGAAGGCATAAAGAAACTTCACCTCCCATGGAAAAGACATAGCATCTGTCCTCCAGACCCAGTGGCAAGAGGGTCCTGGAGTAAAACTGACTGAGTGGTTTGCTGTGAATAGAGGCAAATAGATCTGTATGAGGAACACCCCCATTTGTGGACTATATCCAGGAAGACTTCCCTTTTCAATATCTATTTGTGAGGGTCTTCCAGGGATCTGCCACACCATTGTCCTGGGATAGAATGTAAACTACTCGCAGGGATAGATTTGCTTTGATAGCTTGGTCCCACACCAGTAGAGCCAATTTGCATTAAGACTTTGTCCCCCCTCCCGATCCTTTATATATCACATAACTGTTGTGCTGTTTATGAAAATTCTGAGGGGATCTGGCATCCACAACTGTGAATAACCCTGTAGAATTTGAATGAGTGCCCTCATTTTTTTCCCCCATATTGATGTGTTCCTTCCTTTGTTTTGGGGTCAGCTGAACCTGAACTGCTAAGGAGCCTGTCCATGCACACCAAAGCTAGATCTGATGCATCTGTGTACAGCTCCTGAGTGGAAACAATTCGTTTGAAAGGCAGTTCTGGACTCAGCTGCACCTGAGAAACCCACCAATGTAACTCGCTTTTCACAAAAGGAAATAGTGGAATCAGAGTCCCCACTGGGTGGCCATGTTGAGCCACAGCAGAATATAGGTGCCGCTGGGTCCATCTCATGTGAAGTTAGTCATAGGGAATCAAGGGGATGGAAGGGTACATGAACCCCATGGCCATGAGAATTTCCCTTGCAGACAAACTTTACAAAGGAAGGAGGAGCTGAAATGCAGAGTCAGTCTGTGCCTTGTCTTGTGGGAGAAAGGCTAGCATATGCAACATGTGTCCAGCCTGCAACTCAGGAAAGACTGGATTCGGGGTAAGAGTCAAGGCAGACTTTTTTTAATTTTGATGGACTGTTAAAAGCCCAACCTCTGCAGTAGGGAGATAGTGTAGTTGAGATGCTTTAACAGGTTTTCCTGAGAGGTTACACGTATAAGAATATCACAGACGTAAGGGAGTATCTGAATTCCCTGAGTCCTGCAAAAAAGACAACAACAGGAATTAAGCACTTTGTGAAAACTATGGGGCTGAAAAAGGGTAAAGCAGAGAACTGGCCTCTTGGCATTTTCCTGCATTTCTATGTAGATTTTAAGTCTGTACAAGAAAAGGAACTGAGCTGTACTGTTTCTTTGATACCTGGGAAATGAGGTGAGAAAGATTTGCTTGAAATCTGCATTATTTTTCCTTTTCTCTAGAAAGATCTGAAAAGATCTGCCAGAGCAGGGATAAACATTAAGTCCCTTTTAACTGGGAGTCTAATGGCTTAGCACTGACATCCTCAGGTAATGACTGGGAATTAAACCATGCAAATCCTCTTCTAATGCTCCAGCAGTGGCTGCTCTGGAAGAAACCTCCACTGCATCACAGGTACATTTAATGTCACTGACTGGTCACTTTAGTAGTTTAAACCACAACAGAAATGATCTTGCGTTTAGTTTCAGAAACCTCAAGGTTAGTCATTCTTCTTCAATTTACTAAGAATAAACTGAAATTTTGTCATTTGGATATGAGAATTCTAGAAACTGAAGCCCACAGTGGCAGAAGTGTAAACTTTCTTTCCCTATCCATGTCTGTTCTGTGTGTCTGTCTGAAGGTAAAACAATTAGCAGTGGGTAACAGTTTGGAAGGCTTGTGTGTGGGCACAAAAACACAGAGGTCTGCCAAAGGATTTTTACATAGGAATTTTAGATCCTTTGATACTTTGTAAAAGCTATCAGGTCTCTTGAGGACTGGTGGCTGAGAGTCAGATGAGGTAGAACTGGATGGAAAAGCATCTAGAAAAGCCTCCAAAATAAGAAGTTATGTACTCACCATAACGTTCCATCTGAGTAGATAGACTTCATTTGTCAGCAACCTATGGGGGGGGGGGTTGGCAGGGGTTTATGGGTAGGGGGAGGAGCTAGGAGCTCGGATCTAAGCTGTTGAAAACTGCCGGCTCGGATCCGAAGTCGGATCCGATACCCCCCCCCCATAGGTTGCTGCACAAATGAAGTTAGCTACTTCAGATATTCTGTTATGGCAGCTAAGGGTATATGGGAAGAGACTAAAAAGGACATGGATAGTAAGATGCAGTGAAAATGGTTTTAGTCTCTTTAGTTTCATATATTGGTCACACATATTTTTATCAACCTCAGAAGTTGTGGACAATCAATATAAGAATTGAAGAAATTTATCTGGGAAGGGAAAAGTTAACTTGGATAAGTTGATGATTCCAATAAAACAAGGTGGTTTTATGATTAACCGATTTGAAGAGATATTTTAGAGATGCACAGTTAAGGCTCATGTACATAACACGAGTAGAAGGATTTAATTCAAAGTAGAAAGGGATGGTATGATGAAGTATGTGTGTGTGTGTGTGTGTGTGTGTGTGTGGGGGGGGGGGTTCAAGAAACAGAGAGAATGGGATTTTGAGAATAATAACCATACAAAATATTTCCATAAAGTAGAGGAAATTATTCTAAGAACTAAGCCAACATGAGAATAGATTAAAGAGATTTTGCCAGTAAGGATGACTGAAAATAAGGGTACCAAAAATAGGGAAGAGAGGGCTGGAATTTACAGGAGAAAACAGTCAAAGAAAACAAGGTACTGCTGGGAGCATATAATTAGAGAGGGAAAGGTAACTTGACAGGGAAGAGGCCAAAGTAAAATTTGGACTACACGCTAGAAAACTCCTTCCCTACCAGGGATTGATTATGTAAAGGCAAATAAAAAGGGATAGGGGAATTTAAGCTAAACAGCTGCTCTGGTAAAACCAAAACTGCTGTTAGCAAAGGGATAATTAGAAGAGCATAAAAAACTGCTCGATAATAAAAACCCATTGGGGAGGTTAAAAAAGAATTGGGAGAGAGACTGCAAAAGCAATTTACAAGGAAACAATGGGAAGACGTACATATGCAACAAAATCCAGAAGGTTTATGATTTTTGCCTGGAAAGTTTGCAAAGATATTTTTATATTCCAAGCAGAATTCAAATAACTTTTCCTTGGGTAGAGGGCAAATGTTAGGAGGTGTGACGGGGAAGAAAGAGGTAAATGGAAATATATGTATTGGAAGTGTAGTGAGTTGGCAGGATTTTAAAAATTTCCTACAGACTTCTGTCAGAAATACTGGGTGAGCAAATGGTTGTAACTAAACAAATGATTTTTTGAGCTGGGACACAGGATATGACTTGCCCAGACATAATAAGGTGTTCAGTTTAATTTTGATGGCTGGCAAAAAAGCAATACTAGAAAATGGAAATTAAAGTCTAAACCAAATGTATTTTATGTACTGAATACTGTAAGAGAAAATAGGAACACAATTGGGATCTTTAGAAAAGGGAAGGAGCAAATTAGATAAAATAAATAAAAATTGTGGAAAAACTACATGCAAAATGTTTAGAAGAAGGAGTGAGGCTTAAGGGAAGGCATGCATTGAGAATAATGTTGGACTGATGATAGTTATAAAAGCAAACGTGATGTATAATGTATACATATGTAAAACATGTTAATATGGTTTGTTTTCAGTTACCTATGTCAAAAGTGATAATTTAAAGGTGCTACAAAGAGGAAAGCCTCTGAACCTGGAGGAAGAGCAGCTGGCATAGGGGCTCCTTCCCCAAACAAACTTAAATATTTCCTGTGCATATCAGAAACTTGGACTGATTTCCATTCAAAATGCTGCATCATTTTATGATGGTTTCCCTAAAGGGGATTTCATCAACAGGAGTGTCAGGGGATAATGTGTGTTCATCGAGCCATTTGGAGTGGTGAATGAACACAACATGAATATCCCAGAGAGTGTGTTCCTCAGAATCGGAGTCTTCCTACTCCTCATAACAGGAATGATGTTCTCGCTTCTGTGGGAGGGGGGTGGGGGAAGAGATGAAGAAGGAAGAAATGAAAAAGATTTGGCAGGTAAAATGACCTTGAATAGGCCCTGTGAAAATTCCATCCATTCTTGTCCTGAAATGTGAGAGATGAAGAAACATTCTTAATCTTTTGTTTCTTCTTCTTATGGGTGGTGCATGCTTTTACAAGACACAGCAGATCCGACCCCTGGTATACCTCAAAGATCCAGGCATCTCCTAAACCAGGATTTAAGGTTTGCCTTCATGTTCCACAGAAATGAGCCTTGGTTTCCCCTTCCACCTACTCAACTAAATCAGTATGATCAGCCATACTGGACTTGAGGATCAGCTGCTACACCAGCCTACAGCTGTGTAGCGGGAGCCTGAGAAGTGAATAGGCATATCAGGGTTCCAATAACACCTAATGGGTACATTCAAATCTGAATGAGCAGATGATGATCCCAGCTTAGGTCTTCTCAATTTCTTTTTTGAAGCAAGTGGGGAACATTGGATGCTGAAGGTTCTACCATTCTTGATTGTGTGGGTCTCTAACAGTTTAGTACGGAAAGACACAAGTAAGAGTTTCAGGACAAATGACCGACAAATCTCACAATTGTTTTAGTCATGTTTGGACCCAAGACAAAACAAGCACTGGGAGTGGAGGTCCTTAAAAATAATCTGTCCAGCACAATCACCCCCCCCCCCACACCTAGCTGACATCTAACAGATGTAAACACCAAAGTACAAGAAAGATAGGAAGGTTCCCCAACTGGGCACTTATCTGAATAACAGAAGGCACAAGTAACACCAGCTACCACTTTAAGAAAGAGACTCAGAAATGACATTATTTTGCAAATACTGTTTTGGTTGTGGTTAGCTTTCAAAATGTTGGCAAGAGAATACAAGACAAATGTGAAATAAGAAAGAAAAGCAGTTAGGGCAGAGTAACTGGGACATGTTTAGGAAAGAAGTAGAATGCATAGACTTAAAAAAATGGCTAAAAAGAGAAGTATGTGGTTAAGGGAAGAAAATAAAACGTATCACCTCTAATAAGAAGTTATGTACTCACCATAACATTCCATCTGAGTAGGTAAACTTCATTTGTCAGCAACCTATGGGTTATCGGATCCACATTGGATCCGAGCCGGCAGTTTCCAACAGCTAAGAAACGAGCTCCAAGCTCCTCCCCCTTACCCATAACTCCCTGCCATCCATTCCTGACCTCAGATCGAGTTTGCCTAAAAGCAAGGCTTGCAATCATCACCTGTCTAGGGTAAATTGGGTCCAATCTACCATGAAGCAGGAATATCAAGAACATCCGAAGAGGACAGGGGGACGGAAGGAGGGACGGTTGCTGACAAATGAAGTTTACCTACTCAGATGGAACGTTATGGTGAGTACATAACTTCTTATTCTGAAGTAGTTAACTTCAATTGTGCATCAACCTATGGGACAGAGTCCCCAGCTACCTAAATCTTGGGAGGCCCTTAAGGAAGGATGTTCCGGAGCACTGCGGAGCCAAAGGATGCTCTCCCTCTGGAAACCAGATCTAACTTATACTGGTTTATAAATGTGTGAGAAGAGGCCCACGTGGCAGCCGAGCAAATGTCATCCAACGAAACCTCTAGCTCGAAAGGCAGCAGAGGTAGAAACAGACCGAGTTGAATGGGCATCGACTCCCTGAGAAGCAGGCCTGCCAGAACTCTCATAAGCCAAGAGAATACACTGAGAAATCCACCTGGATAGTGTAACTTTAGAAACAGCTTTCCCCAAACTGGATTTAGCAAAGGACACAAACAGCTGAGCTGAACGTCTATAACTGGCTGTCCTGTGCAAATAAAATCTCAACTGTGTACATCCAAAGAGTTCAACTTGTATTCGCCTTTATTTTGGTAATTGGGAAAGAAGACTGGCAAATTAATAGATTGGTTAATGTTAGCCTCGGAAGCAATTTTGGGAAGAAAAGAGGGATTGGTCCTGAGGAATACCCTATCCTCGTGGAAAGTCAAGTACGGAGGCTTGGCACAAAGGGCTTAAAGCTCCGAAAAGTACAGTTTTGTACCTACCATAAATGTAGATGTCCGATAGATATGCAACTGCAGTCATAACATATGGGTTGTCCTGCCTCAGGCAGCCCTCGGTCGGCCGGATTCCAAAGTCTGGGTCCGACGTCAGCTGATGTCGCATTTCTCTCCGACGTCAGTGCGGCTGGAGTATATAAGCATCAGCCGATGCCATTTTCTTCAGTGTTTCTTGCCCCAGATGCCAGGTGCCCTTCCAAGGAAGGCTGTAATCAAATTGGAAGACAAACACAGGATTCCAGACAAATAAGTAAGCAATAAACAGATACACCATAACAGATAACCCCAGCTAAGAGAAACAGGGATAGGAGTGGACCCAAGGCATAGAGGGGTATGGAGGGAGGGAAAATCCGACCGCAGTTGCATATCTATCGGACATCTACATTTATGGTAGGTACAAAACTGTACTATGTCCTTCAAGAATGCAACTGCAGTCATAACATATGGGTTGAATACCATAGCTTAGCTGGGGGAGGAGGAATGCTCTAGGAAAGAGATGGTGTGGCAATCAAACCCTGCAGGACTGCCGAAGCAAAGCCTGCTCTGGATCTGGAGTATAAAGGGAGATTGTAGTGTTTGGAGAATGTATGCACGGAGCTACATGTAGTGGCTTCTAGAATGTCTTTTGTAGGCACCCCTCTTAAGAATGCTGTAGAGGTGGCTGTAGCTCTGGTGGAGTGTGGTCTGACATTGGCTGGAACATTCTTCCCATGGAAGGAATAACAAAATCTGATGCAATGTCCAATCCATTTTGAAATAGTCTGTTTGGAAATTGCTTTTCCTTGTACTCCAAGGGCGTAAGCTACAAAAAGCTGATCAGACTTCCTACTGGTCTTGGTTCTGTCCAGGTAGTAGCGAAGTTGTCTGTGAATGTCCAAGGTATGCAACAGTTTTTCCCCTTTGCTCTCAGGATTGGGGAAGAAAGTAGGCAGGTGAATAGCTTGGTTTAAAGAAACCCTGGATACCACCTTTGGCATAAAAGTAGGGTTGGTTCTTAAGGAGACCCTGTCTCTGTGAAAGATTATGAACAGTGGTATTGCCATTAGGGCCTGTAGTTCCGAAACCCTTCTTGCTGAGGTGATTGCCAACAGGAAAGCTGTCTTCCATGAGAGAAATTGTAAGTCCACTGAAGCTGCTGGCTCAAAGGGAGGTAGAGTCAGTTTTTCTAGAACAAAGTTGAGGTCACAAGCTGGCACTGGAGCCTTTCTTGGTGGCATAATGTTCTTGATTCCCCTGAGGAATTGCCTTAACAAAGGATGTGAAAACACAGGTGGATCAGTGTTATATCTAGCTGAAATAGCTGAAGCATGTATCTTTATGGAAGAACAGGAGAGTCCATTCTGTAGCATATCTGCCAAATATTCCAGGATGAGTGGGATGTTCAATAATGATGCATCATGTCCCTTGCTGGTATTCCAAATGCTGAATCTCTTCCATTTTGCTAAGTAAACCTTTCTGGTGGATGATCTTCGAGCTTCTGTTAATATCCGCTGAACTTCCTTGGAGAGAGATAGATTGAGGTTATTCATGGAATCTCCCAGGCTGTTAGCTGCAGCGTCTGAAGGTTTGGATGCACTGTTTTGAAGTTGTGTTGAGTCAAAAGTAGGGGCCATTGGAGAAGGGCCCGCTTTTTGTTGTGACATATGCTCCGTAGTAGTGGATACCAGTGTTGTCTTGGCCAGTCTGGAGCTATTAGGATCCCCTTGGGCCTCTCTGCTTTGATCTTTAGTAATACTGTGGTCATCAGTGGCAGGGGTGGAAATGCATAGATTTTTAGGAATTCCAGTTGAATGAAAGAGCATCTATTTTCCAAGCTTGTGGATGATATGTCCTTGAACAGAATTTTTGTAGATGATGGTTGAGGTGGGAGGCAAATAGGTCTACTTCTGGCCTGCCCCATGTCGAGGTGAGCTGTGTGAAGATTTTCGGATGTAACCTCCACTCGTGTGGATCTATGAAATTCCTGCTTAGGCTGTCCCCCAGCACATTGTCTTTGCCTGGAACAAACTGGGATTGCAACTGTATGTTTAGGCTCAGTGATTTTTCCCAAAGATTCATTGTCAGTCTGCAAAGGGGGTAAGAATGGGTGCCCCCCTGCTTGTTTATGTACCACATCACAGTGGTGTTGTCTGTCCGTATCAGTAGATGGCCTTGCTGAAGTTGTTGTCGAAAGGCCTCGATGGCATGCATTACTGCCAGCATTTCCTTTTGGTTTATATGCAGATGTGTTTCCTTTGGAGACCATTGTCCTTGTATACATCTGCCCTCCATGTGCGCCCCCCCATCCAAGGTCGGAGGCGTCTGTGGTCATGGTCTGTGTTATCTGAGGTTTTTTGAATGACATACCTGTGTTTGCCTGGCTTACCGAGGCCCACCATAGGAATTCCTTTTGTAGGCATGGAATGAGCGGTATGGTTGTCTCTAGGTTGTTGCTGTGCTGAGACCATAGGCTTTTTAGGTACCATTGAAGCTTTCTCATGTGTAGTCTTGCTAATGGAACCAGGAGAATGCAGGATGCCATGTAACCCAGGGCCTGTAGGACTTTCCTTGCAGTCATCTGGGTGAGTTTTGCCAAACCTTTGAAATAATGAGTTAACTTCTGTTGCTTGTCTTCTGTCAGGTAAGTCATTTGAGAGGCTGTGTCTAGATTGGCTCCTAAGAAGGTTATTTGCTGGGATGGCTGAAGTCTTGACTTTTGGAAGTTGACTGTGTATCCCAGAGCCTGTAGCAATTGTATGACATAGTTCAAGTTTTTTGTCAAAATCAATTTGTCGTCCGCTTGTATGAGGCAGTCGTCCAGGTACGGGTAAATTTGGATCCCGTGGAGCCTGCAATGAGCAATTACTGAAGCCAGGCATTTTGTGACTACTCTGGGCGCAGTAGATAAGCCAAATGGCAATGCTGAGAATTGATAATGCTCTGGCCCTGCAAGAAATCTGAGGTATCTTCTGCAGCTATGTCTGATAGGGACATGCAGGTATGCCTCCTTGAGGTCCAGAGTAATCAGCCAAGACCCCTTGCCCAGCATGGGAAGGAGTTGCTGTAGAGTCAGCATTTTGAACTTTGGTACTATGAGAAAGGTGTTTAATGCGGACAAATCCAGTATTGGTCTCCACTGAGTTTCTTTTCTTGGAACAAAAAACAGTCTCGAGTAAATCCCCTGGCCTTGTTCTTGTTGTGGAACTCTTTCTATTGCTTTGATCTGAGCAAGCAGAGAAATTTGCCTGATAGCCTCTGCCCTCTGGTTTTGTGGTAGGTTTGGCATGCCTTGTTTTCTTGGTAAGGTATGAAAGTGGAACCTGTAACCTTGGTCTATAATGTCCAAAATCCATTTGTCCTTTGTCAATTTGTGCCAATTGTCTGAAAACAGAGATAATTTTCCGCCCAAGGGAGCTTCTATTTGCTCCTTGGTCAGCGGAAGTAGAGGAAGGTCATTGAGATTGTCCCTGTGGGGCAGGGGAGACCCCTGTGTCACTTCTTTGGTTTGCTGGTTGCCATTGTCGTCCCCTGTAAGAACCTCTGTATTGTCCTCTTCCTCGGCCACGCCTGTTTTTACCCCTTTGAAATCTTTCAGGATTAGGAAAGGACCAGTTTTTAGAAGACCAATTCCTGCTGAATCTGGGTGGCTGAACCTGGAGGAAATCTTTGACCGCCTGAACTGATTTTGCTTTTTCCTCGATGGACTTTAGCACATCTTTAGCATTAGCACCAAAAAGCTTGTTCTTTTCCAAGGGTGCATCAAGAATTTTTGCCTTAACATGATCTGGTAGAGGTTGTTCTTTTAACCATGCATGTCTACGAATGACCGCCCCTCTGTCATAGCTGCCCTACATGAAGCTTCCAATGCATCATATCCAGACTGTAGAAAGTGATTGCTGACTTGCTGAGAATTATGTACAGCTTCCTGCAAAGACTTCTTGTCTAAAGGTTCAGGAGAGGCCAAAGCTTTCTGTAAATCATCTAACAGGTAATCCTGATATTGAAACATATGAAAGAGGCAATTCAGAGCTCTCATAGATAAAGTAGTGGAGGTGTAGACCTTTTCCCCCATCTCTCTAATGACCTAGCTTCCCTGTTGGAAGGCAAAGGATTTTTGGAGGTGGATGCTGAAACCCCTTTAGGTCCCTGAGAAATAGTTTCTAAATCAACAGCATGGGCCCTAAAGAAATGAGAATGTGTTTCTGGGACCCTATAATATCTGTCTGGCTTGGCTGGAGCAGGAGGAAGAGTATCCAGGGTAACACTGGAGTCAGAGTATAGGTCATCCAAAACATCAAGCACAGGAGGTATAGCCAGGGGCCTGTGTTGGGGCTTTTTAAGGAAGGTTCGAAGGTGCTTTCTGGAATCAGAATATTCCTTGCCTTGCCACTTAAAATGTTCCCTCATGGTATGCAGAACTTCCCCAAAAGAAATGTCCTCAGGAGGGGAGGCCGAAGGGATGGAGTCCTCTGCATCAGAGTCCTCATAGGTCTGGAAGAGCTCTTCCTGGCCATCGGAGTGAACAGAGTCCTCAGAATCTTCATCTGAAGGGATAGGGTCAGACAGTTCAACCCAGGGCCTCTTACCAGAAGGAGGCTGGGATCCTCTCTCAGGATGGGCCTGTGAACCTCTAATCATGGAAATTAAGTCTGCGGCCATAGTCATGATTTGTGTATCAGGAGTAGGCTGAGGTAAGGTTTTAACAGTAAGGTGCTTGGTCTTGCTAGCTGCCTTAGCACGTGTATAGGCCTCAATAGACATGGCCATAGGAGGCCTAGCAGCTCCACGTGCAGGAGTGACCTTATCTACAGCAATGGTCTTGGGCATTTCCTCGGTTTCAGTATCCGGAGGAAAATCTATAACTGGCGTTGGTGTGGCCTCCGGTATCGGAGGTATCGGAATTGCGGTGTCTTCGGTTCGAAGCGGTGAAATAACCGTCTCAGGGGGAACCGGAGCACTCACGGTAGGTTTTGGCGTGGAGTCGGTGGAAGACGCGGGCCGAGGATGTCGGTCCCGGTCTTTTAGTTTCTTAGGAGTCTGCGATGTCGGAAGTTCCGACGGCATTGTATAAGCAAATTTATCACCGAAAAAGTCTTCAGCGAACTCCGCCCGGCGCCTGAGAGTGCGCTTATTGAAGCGAGCACAGGCGACACAGGCCGAGACGTCGTGGTCTGGGCCAAGGCAAGGAAGACAGTAAGAGTGGAAATCCTTATGAGGTATTTGTTTACCACAAGACAGACAATCGTTAACTTTTTCAGTAATTTCTGACATCGGCTGAGGCAAGAAAAAGGTCCCCAATGGGGTACTTAGCTTTTTTGATGACTTCGGATCGAAGAATACAGGAGCTGACCGACCGGCACTTGCGAACTGCTTCTGCTTCGGGCACCGCGCGGCAAGAAAGACTGAAGAAAATGGCGTCGGCTGATGCTTATATACTCCAGCCGCACTGACGTCGGAGAGAAATGCGACACCAGCCGACGTCAGACCCAGACTTTGGAATCCGGCCGACCGAGGGCTGCCTGAGGCAGGACAACCCATATGCTATGACTGCAGTTGCATTCTTGAAGGACACCCCCTCCCGCCGAAGTAATAGCAACTAGAAAAAACGTTTTCCAGGATAAGAATTTGAGATCCACCGAGGCAGCAGGTTCAAAGGGAGAAGCTGTTAAGGCCTGGAGTACCAACGATAAGTCCCAAGGAGGGATCACATCCTTCAACGGAGGCCTTAGTAGGAAGGTGCCTTTTAAGAAGGACTTACACAATCTGGATGAGGTCAAGGGGCCGAGATCACATCCAACGTGGTAATGAGCGATTGCCGCCAACTGTACTTTGAGTGTGGAAGAGCTAGCACCTTTATCAAACAGTCCCGATAGAAATTCCAGCACAGCTGGTAAAGGAGCTGTGAAAGGATCCAGATTCTGATGTTCTGCCCAAATAGAAAAACGTTTCCATTTGCTACAATAAACTTTCCTAGTTGACGGCTTGTGAGCCGCCACTAGGATCGCTTTGACCGGGGAAGAGATACCGGGAGTCCGAACTAACAGTGGAACTGGATCAACCAAGCTGTGAGCTTGAGGTTGCCCAGGTTCGGGGTTGGTAGACCCAAGAGGTGAGATATCAGATCCGGGGCAGGATCTAGAACCCAGGGAGGATTCACTAGATGAGACCACAGATAAGGGAACCATGCCTGACGAGGCCAGAATGGGGCAATGAGGATTATCGTGCTCCCCAACTGTCTGGTTTCTGCAGAAATTTCAGCATCAGGGGAAGAGGTGGGTAAGCATAAAGTAGACCGGGAGGCCAAGCATGCACCACAGCATCTCTTGGTGATTCGCTGGGTGGGGGAATTAGAGCGAAGTAGGTGTTGCACTTCGTGTTTGAAGGAGAAGCAAAAAGATCGCAACAAGGTTGACCCCATTTGGAGAAGATCTACTTCGCTACTTTGGGATCCAGAGACCACTCGTATGGCGAGAGGATGGTGTGACTCAATTTGTCTGCTAGGATGTTGGACCGGCCCGGAATGTGGGTCGCTACGAGAAAGCGGTTGGTGGAAATCACCCATTCCCAAACTCTCATGGCCTCTCGACAAAGTGGATAGGACCTGGTTCCCCCTTGTTTGTTGATATACCAAACGACTGACATATTGTCCATTTGGATCGCAATAGTCCCGACGGGAAGAAGGCTCTGAAGTGCTTGCAACGCTAACAGCACCGCCCTCATCTCCAGGACATTGATATGCAGTGAGGTCTCTGTCTGGTTCCACGTGCCTTGGACGGTCCTGCCGCAAAAATGCCCCCCCCCCACCCGAGGCGAGAGGCGTCCGTGGTCACCGTGGCTAGGGGAGGGGACATAGAGAAGGGGCGCCCCTTTGGAGGTCCGGAGACTGGAGCCACTATAAGAGGGCACTCCTGCAAACCCTGCTGAGAGGGACAGGATGGCTCAGGGGATAACGCAGGAAGGACCATTGGACTTGGAGGGTCCATTGCTGAATTCTCATATTTAGGCGTGCCATGGGAAGGAGACTGATGGTAGCCGCCATCGAGCCTAGGGCCCTCAGGACCAGTTCCGCCGGAGGGGTCGGACAATGAAGAATGGCCTGCACATGGAGTCTTAGGGATCGCATCCAGTCTGGAGTTAAGAATGCTAATAGCTGGTTTGTGTCCAACCTGGCTCCGATAAAATCTTTGACCTGAGTCGGGAGTGGGGAGGATTTTCCAGCGTGGATCATGATTCCCAGCCGGGGAGCTAGGCAAAGAAAGAAATTCCTGGCTGTGCAGAGTAGATGCCTTGTGGGGGCGGTCAGGAACCAGTCGTCCAGGTACGGAAAGACCTAAATTCCCTGGAGTCTCAAGTTGGCCGCTAACACCTTGGTGAACACCCTGGGGGCTGTGGTGAGACCAAAGGGGAGGACCCTGAATTGGTAATGGCTGGCTCCCAGCCTGAAGCAGAGAAACCTCCTGGATCTTCTGTCCATTAAGATGTGGTAGTACGCATCCTTGAGGTCTATGGAGCACATCCAGCTGCTCTCCTGCAAGAGGGGAAGAATAGATTGAAGAGTGACAATCTGGAACTTTTCTTTGGCTATCGCCAGGTTCAAGAGGGATAAGTCGAGGATCGATCTCAAGTCCCCTGTCTTTTTTGGCACCAAGAAGAACCTGGAGTAAAAGCCCGATCTGTACTGGTCTGGGGGTACATGCTGGAACGCTCCTTTTTCTAGCAGCTGCCGAATTTCTGCGGCTGCGGCCTCCCTCTGATCAGGTGGGACATCGGGGAGGAACCTGGGTCTGAGAGGGGAATGGAGAAACGGAATCTCGTAGCCTCTGGATATGATCCAAAGCACCCAGCGGTCTGTCGTGATGGACTCCCAAGCTGCTAGGTGCTTTGAGAAACGCCCCCCCGACTGCCTCCAGAGTGGAGCAGTCAGGTAACCCCTCAGGGTTGCTGCGTGGGCCGATCAGAGAAAGGTTCTCTGGACCCAAAGTTCTTCGGGCACCCTCTGCCTCTAGGGCGGCGTCCACCCTGTCTTCCTCTGCCTCTGAAGGACGGGGAGTCCGGAGCAAAACGGGATTGCTGAGACTTTCGGAACCACATCTTCTTCTGTCTCTTTTGGTTCTTAGAGAAGGACCTCTGGGAAGCAGAGAAGCGGACTCAGACGACAGACGTCTTCCCGTCTTTCTCGCTCTGGACCAAGGTGTCGCGTATGTTCTTGCCAAAGAGGCAGAACCATCAAATGGGGCATTAGCGAATGACGCCTTGAAGGGTTCCGCAAAATCACAGTGGCGGAGCCAGGCCTGTCGCCTTAGTATGACACCCGGTCCGCTAGCTCTAGAGGCTCCTTCCATGGCATGGGACAGTAGCCGCATAGAGGTATTGGAAATCGACCTGAGAGTGGCCATTCGGGTAGAGTACACCTGTTTGTCCTCTGCTGACATGGACTCTGGGGGCAACCCGGCGTATTCTTTAATAAGATCCCGCTGGAGCCATATGACGTGTGCCATGTAGTTCAGCGACCTTATGGAGAAGGTGGCTAAAGCAAACATCCGTTTCCCCAAACGGTCCATCGCCCAAGACTCCTTGTCAGGGGGATGGACCGAGGGACTCTCTTGGGCCAGTTCCCTTTTGGTGGCCGCCGCCACCAACATGGCATCTACAGGGGTTCCCTTGCTTCAATGAGAAGTGTCCGAAGGGGGGCTGAGAATTCTGCCGGGCCTCTTAGGGACGGTCTCCACAGTGTCCGGCTCCTTCCATGCCCTGGTAGTGATCAAATCTACCAGGGGACACCCAAGAGGTAGACGGGCCTGCTTCAAACGCCTCCAGGAACACGGACTTGACCGAGGTAGGCTTTGGGGCAGACCACCCCCCCCCCCGATCCTGAGCATCTCCATGATGTCTCCAAATGAGACGTCTTCGGGGGGTGATCTTGGGGAACCTTCCCCTCCTCCAAATCCGTGTCCTCTGTTAAGGAATCAGGGGAGTCCAAGTGCCTCCTTTGGCACTTGCGTTTGTGAGGAACCTCATCGGGGGGGCTGTCCTAGGAGGCCTCACCAACCACATCCTGTTCCAACTAGGGAACGATCTGGGATGTCTGAGCAGGCTGTCCCTGGAGCCGGGTGATGGAAGTTGGACCCATTTGCGAGGGAGTGCAGGGTGGAGCGGTAGCTAAGGCCGGGGGGCCTGGAATCCCTCGGCAGAATCCTCTCCACCACGTCGAATGCCGAAGGAGAGCCACTTTTCTCTAGGATCCAAGAGCAGACCCTCCCTCAGATCTGACGAGCAGATCGGGGCCGAAGCGATCGGATCCGAAGGGCCAGTACGCTCAGACCTACCCGGAGCCAAAGGCATACTGACCACCTCGGATCCGAAGCTCAACTCTCGGCTCCGAGAGCCTGGATCCGAAGAAAAGGAACCAGACAGGCTCGAGGGCGCTGTCGGCGCCTAAGTACCCGACGCCATTGGCACCCGACATTCCCCCAGCTCCGACGACCCCGAACCTGGAAAGTGGGTCGGGGAAGGAGCAATCGGGGTGAAAAAAGGGGTCGAGCTCCCCCCCCCCCGCAGGAGCACTCCCATCTGCAGGAACCTTCTCATCATCCAGTCCAAGTCTGCATCTGTTAGGCTTCTGGTGCATCTGGAAGAGGTCACCGAGGAGGGACGGGAGTGCCACCTCGATGACCTCGAAGGAGACCGGGCCTCATCCTCCTCCAGCCCCGGCGAAAAGCTGGGGGAACAGAGCCGGGGAGGAGAAGGTCCGGACGTCCCAGGGGGAGAAGCTCGCTTGGCTGGTGGGGCCGAAGCGGAGGCCTCGGCCCGCCGCTTGTATTTTTCTCGGCGCTTCTCCCTCCTGGCTTCCCTATCCTCCTGGCCCAAGGTGGGAGGTTGAGTCCCGGCCAGAGGAAGGGAAGCATCTGTCGGTGCTGCCACAGCTGAGGCAGGAGCCACGGAGGAACAGAAGGACGGAGCCGAGTCCGGGGGCAGGAGTCCCGCTAGAATCAGCTTCGGCCTCCGGTCCCTGATAGCCCTGGGGTTGAACACTGTACAAATAGAGCAGTCAGAAGACAGGTGTTCAACCCCAAGGGATATCACGCACCGAGTGTGGCCATCAGCCGGGGAAAGCTTATGGCCACACTCGGTACACTTGGAAAAGAAAGTTTTGGTGGCCTCAGACATCCCAACTAAAAACACACACGCTAGGCCCCAAAACCACACACGCACCTTAACGCTGACGAGAAACGGGGGAGGAAAGGCTAACAATTACACTAAAACTAAGGATAGGTACTCAACACAAACACACTTAAAATATATTAACTATTTTACAAAGAAAAATATTTCTCACAGAAATATCAACTCGCGAAGGCCTGGAAGCTCGAGATCAAGCTGCTGGTAGTAACCGCGGCAAACTAGATCTGGGTCAGAAAGGGATGGCAGGGAGTTATGGGTAAGGGGGAGGAGCTTGGAGCTCAGATCTTAGCTGTTGGAAACTGCCGGCTCGGATCCGATGTGGATCTGATAACCCATAGGTTGATGCACAAATGAAGTTAACTACTTCAGATTAAATCATAGGCAAGCAGCCCCCTGAAGTCAAGAGGCAATAAATCCAGGCTGAGAATATATCCAAAGATATAAATAAAGTCCACAGAAGATAAATCAGGTACCAGTTTAATAGAAGACACAAGCGCTTTCACATAGCTTCATCAGGTGTAACCATTTCATCTAAAAACACACCTTTATACATGCATTAATTGATCACATGTCTTCTATTAAACTGGTACCTGATTTATCTTCTGTGGACTTTATTTATATCTTTGGATATATTCTCAGCCTGGATTTATTGCCTCTTGACTTCAGGGGGCTGCTTACCTATGCTTTTATAACAATTGTTCTTTTGGCTCTGTTTTTATCAATTGCTTCTGTTTTTTGTGAGCCTGTCTACGAAGTTACCATGGCTGAGGATGCTATACAAGTTGAGCTGGATTATACTCCTGAATGTCGAGCCTCGACAGCTTTGATAGAAGGTAGTGTTGACACATTTATTTCTAAGATTAGAGATGTGAACAACCCACTTCTGAATGTTAATTTGGAGCCCGAAGAAGTGGATGTTACTACTGATTTTCTATCACTGAGAACTGATATGCTTGACCTAGAGAGATTGCTCTCTAAGTTAGCCAGAACACAATATGAGAAATGTCATCTTGAGGCATGCATTGAACAGAAATTGGTGCCTCGTGGACTCAGAATATTAAAGATGCCAGCTGAAGTTGATTGTGATAGCCTTCTTTTAACAGAGTGGCAAAAGTTGAATATCGCTACCAGTTTTAGTTATATCAAGCTCCTAATAGCAGCTGCTGAGAGACGCGAGTTTAAACTCCTTGATGACATTAAGAATAAGTATGCATACTTGAATAACAACTACAATGGTGATTCCCTCACTAGACTGATGATAGATACTATAAGCAATGTAGACACCTACAAGCGCAAACTGCTACAAATCAAATTGAAAAAACTACAGAGAGATTGTTCTGATTTCTCATCAGGCCACATCTTCATGTGGCCACGTGAACTAATGAAATCAGAGCAAACGGCAGCTCCAGCTCAGCGAGCACAAACGGAAGGGAGCGCACGTTTACAAGAACTTGATAATGTCTTGATTCAAGACAATAGTGTGTTCAACAAAGATATTACCTCCAATAAGCCTGAGTCCGCAGGCATATCATCTGAACAGAGCGTTAATAAGCTTCCAGTTCCTCCTAGCTCACATGCATGTCCACAGGGCGCTAGGAGGAAGGTCGTGACAGTAGCGCAGGTTCACAGAAGTGATGGCAGCATTTCTACTGTTCTACCGACGGCTTCCAAAACTGTTTGCTCACAATCCAACGAATACCATCTAAATTTTCCCTTGCCAGTGAGAGACAACTCACTGGTGAGAACGGATGGACAGAGGAAGCAGAACCAAACACGGGGGAGAAGCAGTACAAGAAACAAGAGAAAATACGAGGAGGAAACAAACAATGTTTACACTATCAAGAAAGCCTTTCAAAAAGTAAGACTCTAGTAGTTAATCTTTCTAAACGTCTGCTTTCTGACAATGAATTAAGTGTTTTAACCAGAGGTTTATCGTTTATACCTGCCTCTGATATGTCTATCACTGATGCTATATTTGATCTAAAGATTTTTACTAGGAATCTAAGTTTGAAATTAATGTTTTTAAACACTAATAATAAACAAGAACAAGTTGTGTTTAGGAGACCTAGCACTTTTATACCGAAAATGAATTCTGTTGTAAATGCATTTGAACAGTTATGTATTACTGACTTTTACAAAGTTATAGATAATAACATTAATTTTTACAAGAAGCATAACCTTAGCAAAGATGAACTAGATACATTGAATAAACTTGAGAACGATTTCAGCTTGGTAATTAGACCAGCTGACAAAGGGGGACAAATAGCTGTCTTAGATAAAACAGACTATGATTCATTGATGTATGAAATGCTCAGTGATAATAATTTTTATCAACTTATAAATAGAGCACATGTAGATAAAATGATTTTAGAGATTATTAACGCAATTAAGAGCATGCAATTTGAATGCCTTATTACTGATGAAATGGTACACTATTTTTTGGTTTCTAAACCAGTGGTGCCTGTTATACAAGGGCTTCCGAAACTGCACAAGAATAGTACTAGACCACCTATGAGGCCCATAGTTTCTGTAAGGGGATGGTCAACAGAAGCTATCTCAATCTATGTGGAGAAAAAACTGAGACCTGTCCTAGATACTATGCACCATGTCTTGAAAGACACTGAACATTTTCTAAGGGATTTATATGCATTTACTAATCAAGGAACTGCTGATGGTGAATATATTTTTGTTACGTTAGATGTTGTCTCCCTCTTTACAGTTATACCCAACACATTGGGTATAGACTTTATGAAAAAATTACGGACAAAAGTTGGCACATATAATGCCACAGAGATTATAGTTATACAAAAATTGATAGCCCTGGTACTCTATAACAACATTTTCATTTTTAATGATAACATCTACTGGCAGAAAAATGGAGTAGCAATGGGCAGCTCCTGTTCAAAAAGCTACGCCAATATAGTTATGGTCACATGGGAGACAGATTACATTTTTAATAG